>NW_020664417.1:81825589-81970880 GCF_002925995.2 Terrapene triunguis
TCCCCCCCCCCCCCCCCCCGGGCAGCCCTGCTGTTTGCTGGCATCTTCCTAAGGTGCATATACACAAAAATGAGTTCCTGGAACATCAATTCTACAGCTGGTGCCATCCTTATGATGCAGCGGCTGCTCTTCTTCCTCCAGCATGGGCTGGATAACTCAAGCCTTGTCTATATTGCTGGCTTTGTGTAGGTCAGGTGTAGCTACATGCTGCAGTGAAAAACAGGCTGTGGCCACACTTGTGATAGTGAATGGCTCTGGCAAGGGCTGAGGCAGTGGGGAAAGGCCCTTGCCAGAGCGTTTCCCTGCAGCTTGAGCAGTTCTCAGTGGTGGCGAAAGCCTCCACCAACTCCCTACTGCGGGGCAATAGCTGGACACTGCATGCATGTTTGAGTGTGTAGCGACCACTGTAGGGTACATACCCTAAAGTTCTGGCATATTTTTACTCTACTTGCTTAAGGAGTGCCTTAGCATCTATGCTAGGTATTCCCTCATGGGGGGGGGGGGGGGGGGGGGGGGGGGGGGGGGGGTGAGGTGGCATGCAGTGCAGTGTCTGTTCTCTACTGGCTCCTGTAAGTATAGACCTAGCCTGAGACTGGATTTAGCCCTTAAAGGCTGCAGAAGGGGCATGCATGCCTAGTTCAGCGCTTTATAGTAAGTGGTGGACCATTCTGATCTTGACTTAGAGTCACGTTCTCCCACTTAAGGTTGAGCTAAGGTTTACTGAGCACCTGAGTATGCTGGTATGAGATAGCAGCTCAAGGTAGTAGCTTTTAGTGCGGGGGCGGGGAGGGGTGTTGCACAACAAATTTTTTTGGTAGCCTCAGCATGCGGCCACCAACTCTTGCTGGTGGCCGCTCTGACCTGTTTTCCTAAAATACTTAATTAACTTCAGGAAAAACAAATAAATATGCACATATACATGTCCAAATCATTGTCATTTATTTATGAAGAGCTTTTTTACAGACTCAGTAATAAAAATAATGTACAGTGGTGACCCAAATCTTCCACCCAGACACCTGCTCCAACACCCCCACCCCCGGCGATCCTCCTGGACCCACTGCCTCCCCCGCTTCCTCATCGCTCACACAGGCCCTGCTGCTCTCCCCCGCCCCATTACCCGGAGGTGCTTTCTGTGACCTCACACCCCAAGCTCACCCCTGCTCCTTGACCACGGCGCCCAGTAAGTCTGGCCCTGCTGAACCCTGCTGTCATTGGGCTGAAGTCCAGAGCTTGGGGGATAAGGGTCCTGAAGCCCAGAGCCCTCCACCCCAAGGCAGGGGCTGAAGCACAGAGCCCACCACCAGAGCCCCACAGCTGAGGGGGGGTGAATGGTTAAACCCGCCCCCAGAGCCCCGCAGCTGAGTGTGTGTGTGTGGGGGGGAACTGCAGCCCTTCCACAGAGCACTTGGGCATTGCAGGGAGGGGCTTCCACTTTGTCCCCCTCCCTGTCAGGAAAACCCACTGGTGGCCGCGTTTGAGAAACGCTGTTTTAGTGGCCCAACGTCTGTTGGTGAGCGAGCGAGAGGGACTGTCAAGCCACACAGCGTGCTGCTTCAGGGCTGGCCATGGAACGCCCAGCTGCACAGCAAAAGACAAGGTGGAACAGATCGTTTAGCATAAGTCATTAGCACATATTATAAGAACGGCTACAATTTAGTCATGGGTATTTTTAGTAAAAGTCACAGACAGGTCATGGGCAATAACGAGTGACTTATCCGTGACTTTTACTAAAAATACCCCTAACTAAATCTTAGGTGCTGGGGAAGGGGTGTGTGTACACTCCAGCAGACACTGCTGCTCAGGGGGAGGGGTGGCCTGGGGCTGAGCTTGGGACCAGTTGTCTGGGGCCGCTGGAGGAGCAGCCGGTGCTGCTGGCCCCGGTGCCGTTCAGGCAGCCCTGGGGTCAGCTGCACCGGGAGAGCATGGAAAGTCACGGAATCTGTGACCTCTGTGAAAGACTTGCAGCCTTAATTACAAGGCAGTGGCTCCCAGGGGCAGTGAGTGGGCACCCCACCCCCAACCCTTCGGGGAGTCTGGCCCTGACCCTTCTGCATGCGGCCCCGCCTTGCATGGCAGGAGCCCTGAGCCCCCTTGCCCCACCCCACCCCAGCACGGCTGGAGAAACCCCAGGCTCCTCACCCTCCCTGTGGCCAGAGGAGCCCCAGGACAGCCTGAGCCAGCCAACCAACCCAAGCCCCCTGAGCAGCCCCCTTCCCCAAGGGGTTGTGTGCTGAGAGCCCCCTACAGTCAGTGCTTCCCAGAGCTGCCCTCCCCTCCCCTCCCCCCCCAACCAGCTCTCACCAGTTGTGCGAGCAGTTAAAGGGGACTGGGAGCTGAAGAGCAGCCACAGCCCCAGGGCCCTGAGTAGCAACCACATGAGGAGACGGGAACAGTGGGTGTCCGCTCCATGGCAGCAGCTACCCCACCCTGCCCAGCTCCGGCTTTCTGCCTCTGACCTCGCCGGGGCAGGGCCACAAGCCGGTGCGGGGGAGGGGAGGATGCGTGTGTGTGTGTGTGCCTGCACGCATGCCCACAGGACTGGTCCACTCTGCTTAAGGCACTGCCCCCCATATTTCCCAACTCCACCCATGGGCTCAGGCTTAGTGACCCCCTCCCCCCCCAGTTGAGACCCACTGTTGGAAGGGACTATTCAAGCTAGAATGGTCTGTTAACATCTCTACAGTCATAGGACAAAAAACGGTGGTTAGTGGGTTACAGATTGTTGTAATAAGCCGTAAAGCCAGTGTCTCTTGTCAGCGCATGATTTTAGTGTCTAGCAGAGTTACGGATTTAAGCTCCCAGGCGCCTCTTATGAAAGTGTTGTGCAGGTTTCCTTTGTGGATGAGGACTGTTAGGTCAGATACAGAGAGAGATCACTTTATGAAAAGTGTTCACCCACAGGTTATAGGGTGTTTTGATCTTTTATCGTTTTCCTGTGTGAGTTCAGTCGAGAGCATAAAGATTGTCTAGTTTCACCCACATAGTTGTTAGTAGGGCATTTAGTGTACTGGATGAGGTACACCACATGTTGTGATAGGCATGTGTAGGCGTTGTGAGTCTAAACCAGCAAAGGGGGGGTCGGGGGTGCCATTGTGGTCCTCAACTGGGATGACTATGTTAAGGAAGCCAACCAACAACTCTGACACCTCCTACTATAAAGAACTCTGAGCAGGCCCCCCCAGACACACTACAGTTTACCCAGGAACTTAAGGATATCATAAAATCCTTCCCTCAAACCCTCCAAGAGAAAGTCCAGAAACTCATGGCCCCCCACAAACCTACTGCAGGAACCGTCTACATGCTTCCCAAGATACAGAAACAAGGGAACCCAGGAAGACATATGATATCTGGCCATGGCACACTTACTGAAGGCATAGCAGGACTGCTAGAAACCATCCTCAAACCAAAGGGTCAGCTTCCTCCAGGACAGAATTGACTGCCTCCATTTACAACCTCCCGCAGAACACCATCCTTTCCTATACACCCTTGTCCCTTCCCTATACACCAAAATCCCCCACACTGATGGGATAGCTGCCTGCCTCAATTATATGCAAGACACTGGACAACTGTCAGCTATCCACCTCAAACACTTTGCCAAATTCATGCATTTCATCCTCATCCATAACAATTTTACATGCAACAACAACCACTTTGTCCAAAGCATGGCCAGAGCCGTGGGTCTAAGGATGGCTTCCCAAGATGCCAACCTCTTCATGAAGAAGTACTTCTGGACAATTACACCACAAAACCAGTCTCTGTCCAGATGTCTTAAACGCCCTCAGATTTCCACCACAACTTTAACAACCTCCACCCATCCATCAAATGCTCTCCAGAACACGCGGACAATGGAACCCTACAGACAACTATACACAAGAAACCCATACACCTTCACAGAGCCAATCCACCACCAAAAAAAAATAAAATCTGTTATATAAAACATCAGGCACGCACCTACCACAGAATATGCACTGAGGCAAAAGTCAAGGCTATTCACATTTAAAACTGCCTTCACCAAACAAGGCCGCTCCACTAGCGAAGTAGATTGCATCAGGGAATGGGCAACCCAAATACCCTGGGAGAACCTGCTTCAACACAGAACTAACCTCTGCCCCCCCTCCTCCCCCCAACTGCACACCCCTAGTTGTCACCTACTACCCACATTGGAACCCATATGGGATATCATCAAACAGCTACAGCCCATACTCGCTGCCCCCCCCATCCCTGAAAGAACTCTTTCCTGAACCCCCAGTTCTGGCCTTCAGACAACCCAAATGCAACATAAGAAGCAAGTTCCAGGACACACCAATTCAAAATGGCACCAGTCCCCGCTGGTACAACAGAGGCAAAACCATCTCCATGGCTACAATGATCAACAACCCCCACCCACCCACCCCAGCTCCCCACAACACTCCTTTAAAGATCTATGGGTCCTACACATGCTGCTCACATCATGTGATGTATCCCATCCAGTGCACTAAATGCCCCACTAATAACTATGTGGATAAAACCAATCACTACGCTTTCAAATGAACTCACACAGGAAAATGACTGGCAGCTCAGGTAAAGTCTTGAATGCTGCAAGATCAAGGTGAGAAAGTTCAGTTCACTGGCACCTGACCTGACCTACTGTAGTTTTGTTTTTTTTAAAACCTCAACAGTATGGATATTGGTGAACAATGATTGGAAAAACTGGCTGTAGAACGTCTACTAGTCTGTCATGATACAGCCAGCTTTCCGCTTTGTTTGCTCCACCGTAACAGGTGAGCAGCAGCAAAAACAATATTGGCGTTAGTCCACGTGCTAAACCATAGTAGTTGCTGAACTAAAACAAGGTTTTAGTGGGTGACTGTGTTGTTTATTTATTGAAGAGTTGCGTACAAAAATTGGACAACTGGCAGAAAAAGCTTCATAAATATGTGCTGAAAACTTTTTTTTTTTTAAGACATACATGGCAGTCTTCCAACAGTAATTACAGAAAGACATATCATTTTTAAGAAATCTGTAGGCCAAGCTTTGTCAGCCCATGCAGTGACACCTCATGAGCTTGTTATAAGAACATCTGGATTCAGGCATCAACGTGAGCTTGAAAACATCATGCTGACAGTATCGCGAGAGAGCAAGTTTTCCTCAAATGGTCAGCTGGGATTCGAAACCACATTTTTTCTTTTAGAGGTCAAACAAAAAGTACTTCCATAGCAATAGCAGAGTCCCCCATTAAAAAAAAAGAGTCTCTTCTAATCGCAGGTTACTGTGTTTTACCTCCCAAGATCGGTTCTCTAGCTGTGCAGGAGGATAAGCATTAAAAACTGTTAAAGAGGAAGTGTATGAATAGAAATAAAACATATTGAACCTCGTTCTCCTCTTTCTCCCAGTGGTGAGAATGCCATCCATGGCTCTCCTAATTTAGAGTGAATAGTAAATCAGACCCATTGTATATGTTATATGACGGGGTGGCCAAACTGCAGCTCGCGAGCCACATGTGGCTCTTTTACAGTTAAAATGTGGCTCGCAGAGTCCTCCATGCCCCGCCCCCCCCATTCTCTGCCTATTGGGGGATGCGGGGGGGGGGGGGCAGACTTGAGGCTTCTGCCTGCGGCAGGGTGGTGGGGCTAGGGGCTTCTGCCAGAGAAGACTGGTCCTTGCTGAGGGGTGGGGGGACGGACACACACAATTTAAAGGGTCGGGCCTCCCCAACAGCTTGAATCACGCCCCACCCCTTACCATCAGCAGCCCTCCCTGTAGCTCCGCGTGGCAAACAGCTGGGAGCTGCAGGTAGGGGGCCACTGCTTTAGCTCCCTGAAGCTCCCAGTTGTTTGCTGCTGCCTCTGCCCAAAGTGCAGCTCTCAGCTTGCCGGCTCCAGCAGCTGCCGTGCAGGGAGGGGGCCCAGCGGGACCATGTGACTGAACAGGGCCAGCAAACCCTGGCAAAAATCACATGCCCCCCTCATGTCGCCTCTGGCTTCTGCCCAAATGAGAGGGGTGGCCTGGACAGGCGCCTCCCACAGGGCTGAATCTCTGAGCTCCCACTCCCTGCAGGGCTGAAGTCCTGAGCCTGGGCAGGCGTGCCTCACAGGACTGAAGCCCGGAGACTCCCCTCCCCGTGGGGCTGAAGCCCTGAGCCCCGGCTCTCAAACTTGTGAAGATTGTCGTATGTGGCTCAGAGGGTCAGTAAGTTTGGCCACCCCTGTTATATGACATCCCAATGCAACATGCTAAACTTCAATGCACAGGGCTGGGTTTCTCGAGCCCTCATTTCAGGGAACAGGAAGTAAAATAATGCTCACACTCTTTACCCTGCTGTTTTATTTGCTGTCTGCTTTAAAACAATAACAAATTACTTTGCTAATCTCAAAGAATAGCCATTTTTCAATCCCATCATAAACTTGACTAAGTTCCTGTCATACAATTTCTGGGTCATAGATATATAAATGTTTTCCCCTGTTTTCCAGTAAGCTTTTTTTTTAAAATTACATCTGGAAATCTGCATCATTTTCTTATGAAACTCACTCCTCTGATGAATGTGTTTACTCTGATCCTAGCGTTTTTTTTAAAAGGTAAAGAGGGCAGGGGTGTGAGTGTGTGAAACAAGCTGCTCACTACATTTTTATTCTCTGTTTAAAAGACGCTCTCACCCTTACAACATCACATGCAAGCTGGCCCGAGAGAAAATACCAGGAGGAAGAGTCTGGACTAAAAAAAGGTTAATAAAGGCAATAACCCCAAAAACTAACTCATTGGCAGCAATTACCAACCCATTTAAAAATTAATGATGAACCAAGGAACAGCAGCTTTTTCCTTTTTAAAATCTTGTCAGGAACATGTAGTGCTAACTATAATGGAAGAAGCAAAAAGTAATTGGAAAAACTTATTTCCTTGTCATCAGAAGGGATTATTAAAGGAGACTATCCTTGATGCAATTAAATTAATTTGATTATCTAATACACTCTAGTACAGGAAAGGCCTTAAAATGTTTCATTGTTTTCATGTAGTGACAGATTCAGAGTTTTTAAAAAAGTGACAGAATGCTAACAGATGACAATATGAGGTTATTTTACAGGAAAAATGCTTTTGTAGCTGCTAAGAAGAAAACTGCTTTAGCTATTTTTTAAATAAGAAACAGTTGCGTTTGATGGAGAAGCTGACTTAATAAAAGAAAGTACTGTATATTTTGTCCTAATACTATTGCCAGTAAGGGGACATTGTCAGCCTGTTTCAAATCTCTAACCACTGAAATATGCATGTCTGCACTTAAGATTCCTTTGATAATCCCAGTTTATAAGGGAATTAGATGCCCAAATTCCATTGCATTTCAATGGGATTTGAGTGCCTAAGGGCCAAATTTTTAAAGGATTTTAGGCTTTGCTCAGCTGCAGTTTTCTCCTGCCACAAACGCTAAATGGTCTGAACTTTGTTTCACTTGTGTGGCATTACTTAGCCTTAGCCCATCAGCTTTACAATAGGTTTTTGGGAAGCTAAAGGGATAACATTGCAGTTAAAAAAAAGTTGTAAGTATCTGGAAGACTGGTAATAACTTGTGCCTCTTTAGAACCCATTTAGATGAGTCATGCCAGGTAAATTTTGATTTTCTTCTATCTCATCGATTTAGGTATTAATACCATGCTCATCTCCACAGTGTCAGAGTATTTCTAGTGAGCTGCTGAGGGTATTATGCATTAATTATGTTAACAACTACAAAGAAACAGTGATATAAACACTTCTTGTTTTGACAGGGTAATTTTTATTAATAATGCACATAAATCTGTCACACCTAGTAGGCGCCAGTCCTTTTTCACACTCTAAGACTTTCGGGAGAATAAACTAGAAAGACAGAAATTAAATGAAGTTAAAGACACACACTTGCAGGTGGGTCGACTTTGGATTTTTTTAACGTGATTTTCCATGAATGTGTCTCTAAAAATTAAATACATTGAGAAATACAGTAGAAAGAATATATTTACAATTATAATGGGCACTGCCAACATATCCAATAACAAAAATAAAACAAAAGCTTTTTTCATGTTTCTTGCATGCTTTTTTCCCCACAGAGATTTTTAAATATGATTTTGTTTTTTTTTAAAAATACAATAAGGAAATAATTACATTCTTAATATGAGAACATTATCTTACAACATACAATCAGACCCAATTAATTTGAACGTGTCTAAAAATGAAAAACTGATACTAAATTAAGTATTCTCTGTTAGAAAAATCAAAACACCAAAATCATCCTATAAAAAACACCTTTGGTCTCCCCAAAATTAGGATCCGATATTTAAAAAAGCACCTGATACAGTAATAGGAGTTTGTTTAGGAAGCACATGTGTAACATTTTCTCAAAAGACATAGAAATGTGATGATTTAAAATACAAGAGTTTTCTCTTTAAAATGTCATACTGTCTTATTGCTGAGTTTGCCTGGTAATTTTGAAATTTCAAAACTATGAAAATACAAACTTTGTTGCTTTTTATTAAAATTTGTACAGTAAGAGTAACAAGCAAAAAAATGAGTATTTCACAGCACTGAATATGTTCTGGAAAGAGGCTATTTCCGGAGTTTGGTATATTCTATATTACAATACCTTGGCCATTATATAGAATAGTCTTAGCTAGTATGCTAATTGCAAAATATTAGCAATGTACTTGCACATTTAGTTACACAATATGTCCACAATATGTCATTTAGAACAGGCATTTAGGGGTCCCATTCTTAAAGGTGTATGTGGCAGAATGGAAGAATCATTACATGGAGTTGTGCATCATATAAGCAGCCTGCAATTTGTCTGCTTAGAGGAATTGGCACACTCATCTCAGGCATGAGATAAAAAATTAACCCCAAGTCACTCCTCACTATGGGGAAAAAAGTTACAGAGCCAATCTGGGGGAAAAAAGACTCAAATTAGTTAGGCTATTGACTGTTCAGTGTTATTGATGTGGGACCACTTATTAACGGCAACTGTTTCAGCATCACACATGTTGACTAGAGGCCTAATTTGCATCATAAATATGTACAGATATAAATTAAATATTTAGTGAAATATACAAATAAATAACTTTTGAAGTAAAAAGCCTAAATGAACTTACTTTTGCATCAAACTTTTTTTCCTGATGTTTCTGGGATACTCTATAGTACTGTAGTCCATATCATGCAGCATAATTTGTGCCCTTTACCTAGAAAATGTTAAGGTCAATCTAAAATACAATACAATAGTCAGCTTTGAATAAGAGACAATGCTGACGTATTTTCCTACTGTATTTGCATTATTGTGGCCCCTAAAAAAGCCATACTCTTGGGAGGCAACAAGGCCTACTGCCATTTTGGACTCTGATCCTGCACCACTGAGGGAGCCTTGTCATTGACTTTAATGTGTAACAGAATCAGACCCTTAGTAGTGGGCCATTATGACCCAGTCTTTCAAAAGCGCTCAGAGCCCACAACTGGGGCCACATTTTTGGGGCTGCTGGGTGCTGAACATTTTAGCCTATGGTTGTAAGCCTGCAGTTTGCAAGCATGTATAACACCCATGGATGTCCTTTTGCTCCTTACTTTGAGTTTTACGTACCTGTGTACATTTACAAAGCTATGTAAATTATTACTAGTGATAGAACTGAAGGACTGGGCCACCAAGTGATCTGTTCTTCCCTTGATGTCTGTATTTGCAATGTTGCCAACTCTTCTGTTTTTATCAAGAGACTGGTGATATTTGGTGCCTTATTTAAAACCCCAGCACCTGGAGACAAGTGATTATGTCAAAATCTCAACTTTAGTTTCAAGTTCCTGATTGTGGAGATAATCTTGAAAACATGACCTGAGTGCATTATAAAGGCTCGAAAAACAGAAGACAAATAAAAATAACTTTTTTTAAAAAACAAAAGTTTCATGATTTTTAAGCCACTCATTAATTTGGGGGCTCGACTCATGAATTTTGAACAGTTGGGTTTGGCAATAAGGCATCTGACTTTTCAGCAGAGACATACACATAACAAAGGGAAAACAGACTTCTGAATTATTCATAGACTAAAAGGAAAACCCTGTCACTTGACAAACAGAAAATGAGTCCTCTCTCACAAATGTCTTGTCACTTCTTATTTCACCATCGTGTATAAAGGAGATTGGAAATTCACATTTCCTCAAAAATATTATCCAGGATCTGAAAGGACTGCAGGAAGCAAATACAATAGAGTTATAAAACCTGACTTTAACAATGTTAAAACAAGCAAAATAAAACTGCATGAGCCTTTTAAAGTTGCTGTTATTTAAAAATTAATTTTAGAGGCTGTCTGTGGGATTTTTTTGGGAGGTGCAGAAATGAAGCAACATACAAAAAGCACTTTGTTGCCTTTTTAAAATCATGCCCAAATAATTTTTAGACTACATGAGAGATGTTTGAAGATGACAGGTGCTTAGGCACAACAGCAACAACAACAATAAAAAGAACATATTAAAATGCATGGCAGCTTTTTATGTCCTGATGACAAAAGCATCTGTCTAAAATATATCAAAAAATGCTTCACAGCCAAGTTGTCATTCCATGGTCGTCTTATAACCATTGCGAAAAGAGTGGTGGGGAAGAGTTCCTGACTTCCCAGCTGAAACAAGTCATGTCGTTCCTGTGGAAACATTCCTTCGATCTCCTGCCAAGTGAACAGGTAACAGCTGAATGAATCCTAACGAGCAAGCTTGTGAAAAGTCCTCTCTCAGGTGGTGGAATTCTGAAAGTCAAAATTAGCCTTACTAGTACAACATATCTAAATTTATATTATTTCATCTGGGTCTCAAAGCGTGCACCAGTCTTGATTTCCATTCAGGACTTTTGATGCAATGTCATTTACATTGTGGGTTTAACCTCTTTCAGCAATGTAAACTTTCAGTTGCAACTATATGCTCCTTTTTACTAAGATTTTTACAAATAAAGTTGGAAATAAAGAGTTACAGGCAATAAAAAGGGGCACACTCAGTTACACAGTAATACAGTAGAAAGAGTACAGTCAAACGAAGGCCAAGCTACTGTTAACTGAACATAATTATAAAACCTTGTCACTTGACACCACTTTACAGATGAGTCTTTTGCAGCCTACGTCTTGGTCCATATGAAGCAAGGCCTTTAAGCAAAGTAAACAAATTTGTAATGCTTATGTTCCATTTTTCAGCTCCCATTCCTAGAAGAGAAAAATAAAAGATGGGGAAATATTATAGAAATCTACGTGTCTATACATACATGTACTCTGTATGCCATTATCTAAATCAGAGATGAAGATATTGAACAGAACCTGACCCAGAACTGATCCCTGTGGGACCCCACTCAATATGCCCTTCAAGCTTGACTGTGAACCACTGATAACTACTCTCTGGGAACGGTTTTCCAAGCAGTTATGCACCCACCTTATAGTAGCTCCATTTAGGTTCTATTTCCCTAGTTTGTTTATGAGAAGGTCATGTGGGACAGTAACAAAAGTCTTATTAAATTCAAGATATACCATATGTACCGCTTCCTCTCTATCCACAAGGCTTGTTACCCTGTCAAAGAAAGCTATTAGGTTGGTTTGACACGATTTTTTTTTTAAATTAAATTAAATTAAATTAATGGAGATATCCTATCTCCTAGAACTGGAAGGGACCTTGAAAGGTCATTGAGTCCAGCCCCCTGCCTTCACTAGCAGGACCAAGTACTGATTTTTGCCCCAGATCCCTAAGTGGCCCCCTCAAGGATTGAACTCACAACCCTGGGTTTAGCAGGCCAATGCTTAAACCACTGAGCTATCCCTCCCACCCCATTTGTTCTTGATAAATCCATGCTGTTACTTATCCCTTATCATCTTCTAGGTGTTTGCAAACTGATTGCTTAATTATTTGCTCTGTTATGTTTCTGGGTACTGAAGTTAAGTGCATGACCCAGATCTGCAGGGCTCCCTGAACAAATGCATGGGACATGAGGCAGGGATGGGCTGAGGCCATGCTAAAGCCATGCAGACATAGTCTTTGGTCTGAAGTATTATCTGTGGAGCAATTACACAACTGATTCAGAAGTGTGTGTGTGTGTGGGGGGGGGATTCTTCTTCCCCATTTCCACTGCAGAGACAGAATAATAGAAATGTAGGGCTGGAAGGGACCTCAAAAGGTCATCTAATCCAGGCCCCTGTGCTGAAGCAGGCCCAAGTAAACCTAGACCATCCCTGACAGATGTTTGTCTAACAGGTTCTTAAAAACCTCCAACAAGGGGATTCTGCAACCTCCCTTGATACTTAACTAAATTATCCTTATGTTAGAAAGTTTTTCTTAACGCTAATTGGGCTTGATGCTGGATTCCTGAATTTGTCGCTCATTCCATAATCTTTAAGAGGTCTTTCTCACTGACAACCGGCAAATATCTTGCTGTTGCTTGACAGCAATAATTTATCTTGTTAAGATAATAGGTGCATCATTCCAACTGCATGATCTTTTTTGATGTTACAGTCATGGCAGAGCACCCGTGGTGACCCATAGCTGGTGTCCCTTAGGCAGGGCCTACAGCCGGCCCTGCCCTTAGGGATGCATGAACAGAACAGGCCCCAGAGTCTGAACTTTTAGATTTGAGTTGGTTCATTAAGCATAAGCCGCTCCCCAACTCCGTTACTCTCTGGAACACCCCCTCGGGCTCCTGTATTGTCAAGATATTTCTATTAGGGGGCCAGAGGTTTGAGAGTCCCTCTGCTAGATGGGTTGCTCTGTTCTAATTCCTCCTGCTTCCCCTTTCAGAGTGCACTATGTGCGCTAGAGTAGTCTCTAACCAGACAGGCCCCAAAGCATGGGAGATGAGCAGCCACTCCAGCAGAGTGTGCGCAGCCCTGAAGTTACATTGTGCCATATAACACTCAAATGAGGGAAGTAACAGATAAAAGGGCTCATAGCAGAGAGAGTCAGCGCACCAGGGGTCGGACACAGAATGGACAGAGCTGGGGAAAGAGAGTAAGAATGGAGGCAGACAAGGGGTAGAAATAAAAAGATGAAGCGGATCAGATAAGTATCCAAAATTTTCAGGGTTTACGCAAACACATCCTACCTATTGTGAAATGTATCCATTGCTAGGAACTTTAGAGTTAGCACAGACATGAAACTTGCCTCACCTCCCACACACTATGAGGGAGGTTACATATGCTGAACCAATTCCACTCTCCGGATGCTCACATACAACTCCCACTGATTAGTCAAATCATTAAGGACCAAATGGGCCTCTAGGCTTACTCATAACTACACAAGGCCAAAACATTAAGTGCCAAATTCCACCCTCATATTTGTGCATTCAACTCCCATTGAAATTAATGTGAGTTGCAGATGCATACCTGATGGTGGAATTTGGCAGTATCTAGTTGTGAATGAGCTCAGTACAGTTTGGGTCGTATTATCTAATTCAGCTAAATTTCACTGTTAATATTTGGAGTATGAGGTTTTATGAAAAGGTGGCAACAGCTGTTAAATCTGAATTCAGTATGTGGAATTATTTTCCATTGATAGAAAAGTAGCTTCGTATTCTTTTAAATAGTCTAATCCTACACCCAAGATTTTTCCAGAAGAGACTCTGATTAACCAATACTGTTCTTTAAATCTTCTATTCACAACTAACAGAGCAGATTTTGCTGCATGGCACTATTCTGAGCAACTCTTGTAGCTTGTAAAATACATCAGTAAGTGAATAAATAAATTGCTAATATATAGTCTCTTTCATCCCAAGAACTTTACTTTTCAGAAATGGGGAAACTGAGGCACAGATAGGGTTAGTGACTTGCCTTATGTCACATGACAAGTTTGTGGCAGAGCAGGAGAGCCCAGCTCTCCTGACTCTCAGTTGTATGTCCTAGCTACTGGATGGTGTTCCCTCACTAATGCTTTGCTAAAATGCATTTGTTTGAAAATTCTGCTGTCAACACTGCAAACGTATATAATGAATGAAAAATATATATCTTAGCATCAATGAAATGTTAAAATGCTTCCTACAATACAACAAATATGGTTGTTTTAGACAGAATAATGGAGTGCACTATGAAGAACAGATGTGTAGGGGTATTGTTTATAACTGTAGTTAGCAATGAACGGACCAAAACAACACAAAGATGTCAGCCCCATGCCAGCAGTAACACTCCTTTCTACATGCTGTACGAGTTGTTCAGTAACATACCTTAACTGGCCAATTCAGCCAGGCTCAGAAAACTGTCATGAAAATCCCATTTAACATAAAGCACAAGTAGCACGTCTATTAAAGACTATATTAATGGGGTAGGAATGCAAAGTTTCATCCAGGCGCTGGTCGGAACAAATTAAATTCAACGGATTTCTACTTTAATTGTACAGCAAGAGTGGTTGCTTGCACAGTACATTTTCAATTACTACAGCCTAGAACTATTTAGCTCATGCATCAGCTGGCAGTGATTATATCTGATATTCTTTTGATTACTAAAGCATTGGGTTTAACAATGACACTAAATGCTTATTGACTAAACCCATTAGGGTAATGGTGAAGGGAGTAAAGGACCAGTCTGTATCACAGGCCATTTACAGCGAACTCCATAAAAGAACAGAGAGAGATACAGAGTCAAATCTATCATCTTAATATAGTATTTCTGTTCTGTCATCTGGTTCCCCAAATTTACCCCATCAGAATGAAATTAATCCCTGTACAGAGGATCAGCATGAAACCATACACTATTTAATGTGAATGTAGACCTTGGGCCAGCCCTCTATACTGGTGTGAAATTTCACCCTTAGAAATTCAAGCAGCAGGAACCAATCTTTCTCTCCCCATGAATAAAGGAGAGATGAGAAACATGTCATGAGGGACAGGGACAGAAGAAGAAAGTCAAACAATAGATCTTCTCACCTTTGCTTTTCGAAGGACGTGGCCTCGACACGGAGAATTACTTGATGAAGGAGGTTTCTTCAGCACTGCTGCACTGTTCACTGGTATTGAACATTCAGTATCACTTGTATCACAACTGGAGATAGGAGAGTTTTCCAGAGTTCGATGCTTGAAAATTGGAGACTGACAGACAGAGCAGACAGAATGAAAGTCTCAGACTGGGCAATGTTTCCTCCAAAATATTCATAAAAATAAAAATCTTCAACTGGGTAAATTTTTCCCCAAATATTCATGTAAATATTATTTATTTAAATTTAGAACTGCAGAAAACTACAAGTATTGTTTTAAAGTTATGAAAAGTACATTGACAGACAATCCTTTCCAAACATGAACTACACTCATTAGGACAGCAAATCCCATTTCCTGAATAAGCAAAACAAAAGAAAGTAAATAGTTATATACTCTATGATGGCTGCTTCAGTTCCCTCTAAATGACTGAACAACAGTGACGAGGTGGGCCAGAACAGTGAACCAACACAATAACTGACTATTGAACCAACACAATAATTTTGTCCATATTGACCCTTGTGATATTAAAGGTCTAGAGAGGTTAAGCTCTTTGGGGGAGGGACTGTCTCTTATTATATGTTTGTACAGCTCCTAGCACAATGTGGCCGTGGCCTCTAGGCACTTCCACAATACAAATGGTATCACATGTTCCCTATAATTCCATACATATTGATTCAATGTCATTGTTGAAGAGGACACCAGTTGCAGGCGAGCAATGGAAATAATTCAAAATAAGCCCATGAAAAGAAAGCAGCCAAGCTCTATAGATCAGATGCCTGATCCTGCAAGATGCTGAACACTCTCAGCACCCAGTCACTTTCCTGGATGTAGGAATCCCATTTCATAGGATTGAGCCCCACATGGTTGGGAGCTTTTCTGAAATCATTCAGCTGTGGACGTACCTGTGGGCTTGAGGTTCCTGATTTGGGCTCGATTGCCAATCCCAGTGTGATACCGCCAGCCAAGGCTTTCTTCAGGCTCTCTTTCACCTCAGTCAGTTCCAACTCCAGATTAACACGCTCCGTCTCCTTCAGCTTACATTCCTCGTCCAGCTTCCTCAACTTATCTTCAAGAATCACTTGAGTCTTCCTGCCTGAAATCCAGAGACGGGTGCTATTCCAACAGCAGGCTACAGCTGATGGACTCAGTGCTAAACAGGGTTCACTTATTTACGAATAGGGAACAAATGCTTTAAAATGCTTGGCTACCCAAACAGCTACACACACTGTAAGGTTTCAGCCTCATTCAAGTAAGATGTTTGGCACTTCAGACAATGCTCAGTGCTTCATCTGGGGCACTGTCCTGGGGCACCATCCTGTTCTGTTTCTAGCCATGTTAATTTTCCGTTAGCCTCTGTACCACAAAAATGGAAGTAGCCAGTGATTTTAAAAAAATGGTGACCTTTCCTACTTCTCTGTGAGTTGCTGATAATTGTGATAGCGTATTTTGGAGTTAAATGCGCTAATAGCACAAATATATTTGTATAGCAATTATAGTCTAATTTTATATATTTTAACCCAAAAACTGTACCTCCTGTTACACCTGTAACAAGCAGTTTGGATTTTTGAAAAATACATTCCAGGCCTCAGGAAAGAATTCCATTTGGTTAGCTAGAATTCTTCAGAGTGCCGGGCTCTCACACAATAAAGCACCTCATACCAGCATTAACTTCAATGGCAGCTCGCAGGTCTTTCCTTTCTTTTCGGAGCTGAGCCAACCTGTTCCTCAGAGCTTCTCTCCTCCTTAGCAACTCCTCCTCTTTGGTTTGTAACCTCTTCGCATCTGCCTCGACGCGGTTCTTGCCATATTTGTACTGATCTGCATCTATACAGAAAGATTAAAGAGTAATGATGATTTTATTAACTCCTTCTCTGAATGGCTCAGAATATAGGAACATCACTAATTAGAATTTGAGATGGGACAAACAAAATATAAACACCCCTGTAACTTCCTGCTCTCAACTTTGTGACTTGGGCCCCTCTGATCTCCTTGGATAAAATAAGCAGTGAAACAACCCTTCATCTATTCATCAAATCCAACCCCACCAAAATCTTTTGCAATGTTTGAGAAAGTTGGGTTAACATTTTTTCTTTTCTGTTTTCACTGGCTTTTCCCACACTTCTTGATCCCTGCTGCGATCTGAAGCACAAATGCTGAAATAATGTGAGAAAGACTTATTTTCAAGAACCTTCTGGAAGAAATGGAAAATACCAGACACCTTCCAAGACAACTGTTCTAAGAATTCCTGCCTGAGAGTGCAAACAAAACAGGTTCTGATAAGTATGCAAAACTTTTCCTCTGCTTATCCAGACTCAGGGCTGGTCTACACTACGGTGGGGTGGGTGAGTGGGAGGGATCGATCTAAGTTACTCAACTTCAGCTACGTTAATCTTCAGCTAACATAGCTGAAGTCAACATACTTAGATCTACTTATTGCCGTGTCTTCAGTGCTGTGTGTCGACAGGAGACGCTCTCCCGTCGATTCCCCTTGCGCATTTCATTGAGGTGGTGTACTGGAGTTGGCGCTAGAGAGATCAGCAGTCGATTTATTGCGTCTATAGTAGACACGATAAATTGACCCCCGCTGGATCGATTGCTGCCCGTCGATCCGGCCAGTAGTATAGACAAGCCCTCAATCTCTGACCTGAGTCTTAACTGAATAATGAAGTTGGAAAACTCCCAGTTTCGCTGCTCCTTCACTTCCACCCTGGGCAAAAGGCTGAGGTCCCCAGACATGTGCCTCTTCTCTCCCAGTAAGGATAGACTCTGACGAAATGGCAGATGTCTCACCCTCTTTTCCTCTGCCTAGGAAACTTCTTGGCCCAGACTCCTCTGACATCTTTAAATCAGAGATCTTCACACACCCCTTTCCTGCACAACGGGGACCGAACCTCAGAAGATGTTTTTCTATATTTCAAACCTATTGAACTCCACAACATGTCAAAGCATTTTATAACCTTCCAAATCTAGAATTAAATGTTTAGATTATTAAATCCCATACTAGTATAGATTAATTTCTGTAAGACACTATTACATTTTTATAAAATGCCATTAGTTTCATCTGTATTATTATCATTATTAAACATTTATATTATAGTAGTACTGCAACCAGGCTGGGCCCCTACAACTTTTCCAGAAGACCCTGGCATGAGAAATGTAATAACAGAACCTTCCAAGTAAAAATCTCGAGGTAAGAGAAGAGGGTGCTAGTACTTACTGAGGTTACTAAATGAAAAACAAGCCTGAAATTCAACAGTCTAAGTGCTAAGGCTGGTCATTTCATCCTAAGGCAAGAAAAATGTATTCTTGAAAGTTCTCCTGGCTTCCCTTCTTCTTGATTAAAAATGCCAGACCACCACATAAGGCTACTAGAATTACTTTTTAGGTTGCTGAGTTCAGGACAAAACAAAATTATTATTCACTTTGGTCACCATTATATGTCATCAAAGTTAGTAAAAATGCAATGTCCCAAAATAAGTTGCAAGAGCAACAATATGAGCATTAATACTTCAGTATAATACAGACAGACAGACAGAGGTGTTTAGTGTCACAAATTTTGTTTAAACAGCTTTTGTGTGCTCAAAGTGTACTTTAAAAAATCCCTCTGAGCATTTTAAAATACTCAGGTGTCCCAAATATGCATTTTTACCATTTCAAATGCTAAGAGGGGAACATAACAAAGACTGACAAATATGCTCTTAGGAATAATGGAACGTTAAAAACTGACGGAGGCCAGAGAAGCTCATTATTCAATTTACACAATTCAGTTCAATTTTAGTCTTAGATTTGAGACCCGCAAAACCTGTTCAAATATTCCTGGAGCTTTAGAATGGATATGACTGTATAATTAGTATCTTTGAAAAATTACATTTTATTACAGAAATTATGAGTAAGATAGGTTTTGAAAAGAGAGGCCTACTGCTTCAACATTTTTGCCACGATCTCAAAAATTCATACCAGCAGCCAATGAATTATGTGTTTGAACCAGTTATTTTTTGTGTGCCTGTTTTAGATTATAATAAAATTCTCAAGGGAGAGATCATATGCACTTATGCATTTATACAGCTCCAAGCACACAGCTGATGTTTACCTAATGATTCCATATGTTAATAAAATGATAACCAGAGATACAAGGACTGATTCTGATTTCACACCAGTTTTACATGGACTTCAATAGTTACTACTCCTCATTGACTCTGATGTAAGTCAGTTCAGAATCAAGTCTTCAGTCTGTCTTTCCAAAGTGATGGTTATTACAAGAATCTACCTGCTAGCACCACCAGTCTGGTCTTTACCTTGCTTGCTAGCGGGAAAGACATGTCATGTTTCCTAATGCCCAAAGTTACAAAGCAAGATTGTTAAGAGATGCACTTACTCGATGCTGTGCGTTTCACACTTGACGCTGATTCAGATTTCTTCTGTTGGTTGTTTAAAATTCTTCCTTTTCCCAAGATCCCATTTGCAGTTGCAGGGCTTTTTTTGCCCTTAAACTGTTTGAAAACAAAATATTTATGCAATGGTAACTATTGTTGTACAGCTGGTGCCATAGTAACACTTTCACCAAGAGCAAAGCTTGAAAGAGTTGTTTAAAACTGCCTGCCTTCCAGGAGGCTGTTCATATGCTTAATTGATTCTGTTGGAAACAGTGCATCCTCTAGAGACTGTATCATTGAGAATTGCCTATTCAGTAAGATCACAGGCTGGCAGTCACTGGAAATTATGAGATTCTCCCTCTCTTCCTCGTCCATCTGTGATGGCATCACTGTTGCTAATTTGTTCATTTTTTTTTATTCAAATCTGGCACATTTTAAGAATGATGCTCTAATGGAGCTAACTGGTACTTTGTAACAATTTTCTATTGCAAAGCCCTTTAAAAATATAGTAGGGATGCACATTATTTTCATACCCATCACAAGAAGCTGTAGAACCTTCAGCCTTGCCCACTCACAGTGAGGTACAATTTTAAACTGTTGCTTATGTATTACAGGTCCGCATGAGGTGCATTTCCTAGGAATTGCATTGCTATAGTACATGGATGCCATTTCCAAATTAAATAATTAAAACCACACAACTTCATCCACAAGGAGTTAATCAACTGATTCTCTCCTAGGGTACCTCCAACAAAGCGAACTCACTGAAAAAGGCAAAATTAAGGTGGTTTTTGTACCACACCCTTAAAGTGGCTAGACACAAGCTCTAGCTAACTACTAGACAAGATAAGAACATGTCAGAGCCCCGGAGAACACTCTGCTGTCAGCCTCTAGGAATGAAACCACACAGACAGACAACAAGAGCCAGCGGCGGCTCCAGGCACCAGCGCTCCAAGCGCGTGCTTGGGGCGGCAAGCCGCGGGGGGTGCCCTGCCGGTCCCTGTGAGGGCGGCAGCCAGCCAGCCTTCAGCAGCTTGCCTGCAGGAGGTCCGCCGGTCCCGTGGATTGGGCAGCAATTCGGCGGCGGGTACGCCAAAGCTGCAGGACCGGCGGACCTCCCGCAGGCATGCCACTGAATCTGCGGGACCGGGGACCTCCCACAGGCACGCCGCCGAAGGCAGCCTGCTTGCCGTGCTTGGGGCGGCAAAAACGCTAGAGCCGCCCCTGACAAGAGCATTCTGGCCAATGACAAGTTCTGCAAAGTGCAATAGGATAGCCAGGTCATAGGGCAGTTAGGGCTTTTGAGATGATAATCAGCACCTTGGACTGTACCCAAAATAGGAACTGGAGCCAGTGCAGAGCACAGAACACAGTATTATGACATGGAAGTGGCCTGCCCTGTTTCAATGGTGGTTGCTATATTCTGGACTAACTGAACCTTCCACGCAGTGTTGAAGGGCAGCCCCAAGTAGAATACATTGCTGCACTCTATCCGGGCGATGACAAAGCTATGGATAACCATGGCACTGGTCCCATCCGAAAGAAAAGACTGAAACTGAACCCCCTGCAAGATGTAGTGATAGGGATGAAATTAACGTGTGCATCCTGGGTACAAAGGAATATAATCAGAGCCCAGTTCACATTTAGTACCTGTTTGTAAATGTGAGCTTTTAATAGCAACTACTGGACATTTATAGTAGGATATAGAAACAGTACAGTTGTGAGCTGTACCAGATAATTTTGCTGAATGGTATGCAAAGACATAGTCCCTGTCTATTCACAGAACATTTTCTTCATGCCATACTATAGAATATTTCCTTATGTGGTCAAGTTCCTAATTTCGTATTTATTGCTACTCCTTGTCGCAACCTGAGCACCAGGTTGCAAATAGAATCCGACAAGCAAGTTATTTATGGTTCGTTTCTGTCATCCTCACTCAGGCTGAGTAGCTCCTTAACCGACCAAGAAGCCCCACTGAATTCAACAGGGCCATGCGCAGCATAAGATACTGTACTTGAGGGGAGTAAGGGTGGCAGAATCTGGCACTAAATTACTGGAGAGCAGTTTGCAATACTGGCTAGCTGCCAGGAGAGCATGTGGGTTTCCTGTTGCAGGTGTGCATGACTGAATAGAGGGGTCAGAATTATCCTTTTCTTTCTCACTTGTTTTTTCCATTAAAGAAAACTGACGTAAATTTTATGCTGCTTCTGTCATTTTATCCGACTCTTGAAACATTATCTAATTTTTCAGAGCAGTATTGCAGAATAATTCATTACAAGACACTCAGTCAAAATAGCAGCTTCTTCACTAGACATGCAAACTGACTGGCTAAAACAAGGTCATAGTACTAAAAACATCCCTATAATTTTCTTTTAACTGGTCAGCTAGATGAGATCTACACTAGAAATTTTTGATGGCATAGCAATGTTGGTTAGGGACATGATTTCATTTGCAACCTTTCTACATTGGTAAAAGCCCCAATTATAAAGACAAAAAAGTCCTTTTTCCAGTGTAGCTTATTTTGCAACAACACACTTTTGCCAGCATACACTGAGTCTACAGTAGGAGTGTTTCCCATTATAGCTGTACTGGTAAACCCTTTCTAATGTAGTCTAGGCCCAGGTATTCCTAAAATGACTGAATAGGGATTTGTGAACCTTAGAGTGAAATTCACCCTTATACCAAAGGCTGGCAAAAGATCTAGACAAGTGCCACTTAAACTATCTTTTGAACCCTATTTTGAAGGCTTAAGTGTGACCTAAATGGTGCATAGCTTTTGTACTGACCCTCTGCAAAGGGGTGAATGTCTTTACTACTTATTAAATAAAGGATTCAACTGCTCTATAAAAGGTAGAGAATTGGCCTCCCTGCACATACAAACAGCATGAACGTAGGAGGCTTGGATCTAAAAGTCAAGTATAATTTTTTTAAATTAGAAAGAGAAAAATATGGTTTTGGTTGAAGCATACAGCGATGCTTATGTTATTTCAAACACTTTCCCCTTTGCAATACAATGAATAAAGGATCTCGGTTAAATCTTTTAAATCTAAAAGCCACTGCATGTGATTCTTGTACAAAGGTTCATTTGTTCACACACCTGTACCCGCACATATGTTCCTTACAGTACATATTCTGTTTATTTGTTTCTAGATGCTTTTGAAATATACCAATAATAAAGTCTGAACTGGTGGTGCAGAGACTAACCTACTACTGCACTCTATTTTAATCCTAGAAACGATGGGCCTAAACCAACAACCCTGAACTTTGCTGCTCAGGCCCATCTCTGGTTCTAACATTAGATTTGTAGCTTTGTATGCATAATTAGACCAAACTAATGGTCAGGTAAGTAATACATATTATTTCAGATACATCAAACAAGTAAAAGACTACTTTCATTTTACTAGTCTCTTTAAATTAGGCTAATAACCTGATTGAGAATTGCATGCATTGTCCTTCGCAATGGATTCAGATATGGTAACATAGCTTATGACTGCGAACAGGGAATCTTAGATTTCTCCAGGGAAGAAAGCAACAGGGCAGACAGTTAAATGTAGTTGCACTGTATGTTTCAGTAAACTAGTACCACACTTAATACTAAAATGCCAGGTATTTTATCTAATAAAAACAAATAATTTAGGGGGCCAAAGTTTCAAAGGATGGTGCACAGAAATTTGCACATGCAACTGTTGCACATTCTAGCCCCTGAAATATTTATATGTAATATTTTCTGTTACAGTGGCAAGCTGTGCTGAAACCCCCAATAGGAAATATGCTGAAGCCAACTTAAAGCCAGAGGAAGGCCTGCCGTTATACGGCTAAATTTTGTTTGGAAAGTTATGCCTATTGATTGTCTTGGCTCTAGGTTCAGCACCAAGAACATGCTAAGCAGACATTTGATGGACAAACAGGAAGACAGCACCTCTATTTCAGAATTTACAATCTAGGTGAAACTCTTTTACTTGTAGTGGGCCCATTTAAGTTGCAAGCATTCTAGTGTTAAAACCAGGCCAGTGAAATAGTCCCAGATACAAACAGAATTGTGGTAAAAGGCTTTGTTACAGTATTAAACATTGTAGTACCTGAGAGCCAGATCCCCTCCCCACAGCAGAGGTGTTAGTGACAGACTGAGCAGAGGACAGATTGGATGAGACAGGGCTTTTGTAATGGTTAGAAGAGAGTTTGTCAGTAGATAACCTATTGGCTTTTCTGTCAGCAGGTGGATAGCGTGCAAAGATTTTCGGAGACGGCAAGTTATCGTACAGGCCTGCGTTATCATAAAGCACTTCTTCTCCCATGTTTCTGCTACGAGAAGTAGGAAAGCCATCTTCAAGTTCCCACTGCAACACATACACTTTTGCTGTTAGTAAACAAAACATCATGCAGAACCTATGCAAAATTAAAGCATAAGCAGGTTATTTAGAATCATTAAAACCGTTTGAGTTTAGCAAGATTTTCCTGACATTTGAGCCAAACCGGTCTAGAAAGACATGGGTAGCTATGGCATGTTCGGATGACTGGGGAAAAGAGAGGATTGTGTTACCTATTTCATAACCTGAATTTTCTTGTGTTTTCTGTTAAGCAGAGAAAAGGGGACTGTGATGTTACGCCTTATACTATTACTTGATTATTATTATTACTTTCCATTTAGTAATTCTGAGAAAGAAGATGCTACAGTGCAGATGTTGATAATTACTTCCTTGTATAAGATAGGACAATAGTGGGGTACTCCTGGGTAACGTAGATGAATCTTCAGGAAAATCTCTAGGCCATATTTTGCTAAATCTGGCTTGGTAGTACAGATTTTCAGACCTGGCAACTATCAAAAGCTGTGAGGTTTTTCTTGAGGCCATGTGTCTTTTCAGGAACTATCAGCTGCTTGTGCACTAGCATTGTATTTTATTTGTTGGAAAAGCATTACTTAGCTAAATAAATATCTAAAATAGCTCCAAGCCATTTCCTCTTTCCATAAAAATGGAAAACTCAATAACACTCACCCAGTGATTCATTCATTTCATCTTAAAAGAAGCCGTGGGTCTGCGTGCCCAAGATCCTTCCTTAATCCACCCTGTCTGCATGAGTGCCCTCCTCAGATACAGTCCCAAGCACACCCAAGAACTACACATGCATCCCACTCACCAAACACTTCGGTGTATCCTACTCTGATATGTCATGACATGAGAGAGGATTGCACTTGTTTGTGACAGCTTATGCCTTGAATTTCTGTACATTTCTCTCAATTTTCAGACTAAGATCTCAAATCTGCCTTTAAGACAACGCCCAAATTAGGAACTATGCTGAGCTGCAGCACCCCCAAACAAATGTTTAGAGACCACGTGCCACTGTGTGCAAATATGCACTCCCTTCCCCCCCCCCCCACACTCCTACACAGGACCAGCTCTGCAGGCTAATTCAGAGGGTGGGGTGGGATCACGGCCTTGCCCTCAGCCTGCTCTCTTTGGGATGAATAGCACAACTGTCAGTGGAAGCCCCGCCTTGGAGATGGATAGCCCCACTGTCAGCTGTTCCCTGGGTAGTACCATATTCCTGCAGGGGAGCACAGAGTGAGGTCTGACGGCTTGTTGCACTTTCTTCACAACTTACAACACCCAACACAGGGCCTGGCACAATCAAGCCCTGAGTTTTGCCTTGGTCTAATGAATGTTTCTTTTAAATTCAAGGATTTTATTAATGGATTTGGCACAAACTGATCAACAGGCAGCTGTTTGTATAAATATATGCTGGCTCATGAACAAGTTAATTTAAACAATATGTCCCACTCCCCCAAAAGTCTCCAGATGAGGGAGAGGTTTTGTGGTTCCTGATTATAAAGAGTAGAAAAGTTGAGTTCATTTGGAATCTGCCCAATGGCGCTCAATGAGGTAATACAGTTTTCAGGTGTCCTTGTGTTCAACACATATAAGCCATTTGCACTGTAAAAATTAAATTCTTACCGATCCATTTATGCAGGGAACATCATCATAATGAAGTGCCATTCCACTGGGACATGCGTAGCCATTGGCAGTGCTTCCCCGATATGGATTAGTAGATATAACACGTCTGTTCATAAAACTATGTAAAACAAAAAACACCACTTGATGCTTAGTCTTCATGATGATTCAATAGTGCTACACCCACATTTGATTATCTGCCTGTTCTGGAAGCACATAGCTTTTCTCTTTGTATTAAAGCTATAGATAGTTTTCCTCCTTCTGCAACCTCCATGAAAGAAAAATAAAGCTCTGTATTTTACTCAGATCTGGCTGCTAACATCCAATATCGCAACATACGTTTCTGTACCATAATCATAAGAGAAAGTGTAGGACTGTGTGAAAGCCAGGATGGAAACAGCTGTAGCTGTTCTATCGTGTTACATGTGAATCTGCTGATATAAACCAATTTGCCAGACCTCAATAAAAATTTCCGCCTTGTCTATATAGGATAGAATGAGGAAGGTGTGCATGCACATTGAGGGGGAAGGAGGAGGAGGGGAAGTGACCCAAGACTTTACTACAATCATTTTAGGAACTGGAGCAAACCAAGGTCCAAATCCTGCAAAATGCTGTGTGTGTGGAACCGTGAGCTGATCAAAATTTTTCAAATTATTTTTTCTTCCGGCAAAAAACAGCATATATTTGAAAACCAACATTTTCGTGACAACTTTTAGGTTCCAATCCCTTTTTTCAGTTATATGAAAACTTTTCTTAGACTCTTTTGAAATGGTTTGTGCATGTTTTCAAATTATTTTTATTTTTGGTTTGCTGCTGTGTAACTTTTGACTGGGGACCGATTGTGACATGTTGTCATGTTCTCCGGACTCCTTGCCTGGATGAGCGTGCGCTCCAGCTGTCTCTCACACAGGCAAGTGAAAACTCTGAAATTGAAACATTTTTTTATAGTTTTGAATGGTTTTAATTTTAAAAAAAGGAACAATTTTGATCCAGCTCTTGTGGGATCCTGACTGACTTCAGTGAGGCTCCTTGTGGTAACAAAGGTCTATCCATGTGGAGCAACTTGCAGATTTGGGCCCCAAGTAGCAATAAATAAGAGTTACCTACCTTTCGTAACTGTTGTTCTTCGAGCTGTGTTGCTCATGTCCATTCCATTCTAGGTGTGTGCGCGCCCACGTGCATAGTTGTTGGAGCCTCAGCGGTATCCATAGGGTTGACTGTGGCACCCCTTTGACTGCCGCGCTCATGCAGCGGAATATCAGGCGCCACCACCCTATGCCCTCTCGGTTCCTTCTTGCTGGCAACTCCGACAGAGGGGAAGGAAGGCGGGTAATGGAATGGACATGAGCAACACATCTTGAAAAACAACAGTTACAAAAGGTAGGTAACCGCTTTTTCTTCTTCGAGTGCTTGCTCATGTCGATTCCATTCTAGGTGACTCACAAGCAGTATCCCTGGAGGTGGGCTGGAAGTTTACAGATGTGCGGCTTGTAATACCGCTCTACTGAAGCCCGTTGTCTCGGGCTTGGTGGGTAAGCGCAGAGTGAGACATGAACATATGAATGGATGACCAGGTGGTGGCCCTGCAGATATCAGGAATTGACACATGGGCCAGGAAGGGCACCGCCGAAGCTTGCGCTCTAGTTGAGTGGGCGTTTACAATCGCTGGTGAAGGCACCTTCGCCTGATCATAGCAAAAACGGATGCAGGCAGTGATCCAAGATGAGATTCTCTGGGTGGATACTGGACAACCTTTCATCCTATCTGCCACTGTGATGAACAACTGCGTCAACTTGCAAAATGGCTCGGTCCTCTCAATGTAGAAGGCTAGCGCTCTCCTGACGTCCAGGGAGTGCAACCTACGCTCCTCCTCAGACTTATGAGGCTTTGGGAAGAGACTGACAAAAATATGTCCCGGCTTGTGTGAAATTGCAAAACCACCTTGGGCAGGAAAGCCGGATGCAGCCGCAGCTGGACCTTGTCCTTTAAGAAAACTTCATAGGGCAGCTCTGAGGTAAGTGCCCTAATCTCGGAGACACTGCGGGCAGAAGTTATCACCACCAGGAATGACACCTTCCAGGAGAGCAGAAGAAGGGAACAGGACACCAAGGGCTTGAAGCAAGCTTTCATGAGCCGCGCGAGCACCAGATTCAGATCCCACGGAGGGACTGGGTCCCAGACCTGGGGTTAGAGTCACTCTAGACCTTTCAAGAACCGGACTGTCATGTTATAAGTGAAGACCAACCTGCCCTGGGAAGAGGATGAAAGGCTGATATGGTGGCCAAGTGGATCTTAATTGATGAAAGGGACAAGCCTTGGAGCTTGAGATGCATAAGGTACTCCAGGATGGACTGCAGGCCTGCTTGGGCCTAACCCCTTGGGCCGAGGCCCAACACGAGAATCGTCTCTATTTGGCCTGGTAGGTCTCTCTAGTGGAGAGCTTTCTACTAACCAGTGGGACCTGCAGGACACAGGCTGAGCACTCCTGCTCGTCAGCAGTTAACCATGCAGCAACCAAGCTGTTAGGTGCAGCACTGCCAGATTCGGGTGCACGAGCCTGCTGTGATTCTGGGACAGGAGATCCAGTCAGAGGGGCAGCTGCATCGGGGTCGTCACCGACAGGTCCATTAGCGTGCTGAACCAGTGTTGGTGTGGCCAAGCCGGGGCTATCAGTATAACTTTGGCCTTGTCCTGCTTGATCTTCATGAGGACTCTGTGAAGCAATGGCATTGGTGGGAAAGCATACAGAGCCTCCGACCATGGAAGTAGGAAGGTGTCCGACAAGGAGTCCCTGTCGACCCTCTGAAACGAGCAAACAGGTGACATTTCCTGTTCTGGTGAGTCGCGAACAAGTCCACCTGGGGAGATCCCCACTTTCGGAAGATCCCATTGACCACCTCGGGGTGGAGTGACCATTCATGACGAGATGAGAAGGCTCTGCTGAGGCGATCTGGCAATACGTTCCTGGTTCAGGGAGGTGCGCTGCCATGAGATGAGTGGCATGCTGCACACAGAAGTCCCAGAGCTGGAGGGCTTCCTGGCAGAGGGCTGATGACCTGGCTCTGCCCTGCTTGTTGATATAAAACATCGTGGTGGTGTTGTCTGTCAGGACTTGAATGACTTTGCTTTGTAAGTGGGACCGAAAAGCCTTACAGGCCAGGCAAACCACCCTGAGATCCCTGACATTTATGTGGAGGAAGTGGCTGACCCCCCGACCAGCAGCCTGGTATACTGAGCTCGCCCAGGTGGGCTCCCCAGCCCAGGTCTGAGGTGTTGGAAACCAGAGTTAGTGTCTGATTGCTCCGCCATCTCTTCTGCCTCTAGGCCTAAGTTAGTGGCTACCCTTTGGATCAGGGCTTGGTGCTCCTTAAAGTCATCTGGTGGGCTAGCACAGGAGGGCCCCACCACAGCCTCGTCTGGAGAGGAGGAGGAAGAAGAAGGAACCGCTGGAGGGCGGGGGGCCCAGGGCATCATCCCCCGCAGGGGAAAGGGGGTCTCAGGGTGGGCACCTGTCCCTCCACCTCAGCGTCTACTAGCGCTTTGTGCACTAAGCCCAGTGCCAATTGGAACTTGTCCAATGTGTCGACTGACGATTGGTGAGATGGTGACATCGGCATAACCGGCATGCCCCAGGCATTCCAATAAGGCCATTGTCCTGGCAGCAGGGCCAGAGCAGCATTGCTGAGGTGGATGCAACCTCAGGAACCCACTCGCAACGGTGCTGTCTCGGTGAGGGGCTGAATTCCCTCTCTGTGCTCGAGGAATCCTCCTCCGGTGACCAGGACCTGAGTCTGGCAGCTAACCGTCGCCGTGGGTGACCAGTGCCTCAAGTACACAGACCGGTGCAGGGAGTAGTGGGAGCGGCACGGTGTTGGGGAGCATCCGCGTGGTCTAGGTGACGGTGATCGCCGGTGTGGAGAGGGTCAGCGCGAAGCTGACCACTGCCAACTATATAGCGACCGGACCTTCCCTCTGGGTGAGTCTCGACATGAAGCTGGAGACTGGGAGCGCAGTGTCGGCCATCTGTGGCAGCAAACTGGTGAAGTGGGCTGATGCAGAGACCAGGGGCGTGGCGACAAAGGGCTCTGCCTCGGCTCCGGAGATCAGCGGCATTCACTTGCCTTCTGGGAGGTTTCCATGGCTGTCTTGCCCTCGTAGGGAGCCTTTGCTGGGTCCATCACGGCACGCGGTGCTGGCTACAGTGGGAAGAGTCCTTTGCTCTCTGGGCACCAGGACCTGGGAAGGTGTTGACTCTGCCATCAGTCCGGGTCCCCTACTGCTCCCTGGAGTCAGATCCCTTAGGGGGGTAGGAGGTCCCCTCGGGGACATGCTCCCTTGCGCCTCCGGTGTGGGCAGGTGGCCCAAACAGGGTCCTTTACCCAATGCCCCTTGGTCCGTCTTGCTTGGTGCTGGGTCCCGCTTCTTAGACATCATGGGCACCAGCGAAGGGGATCAGTGCCGGGCAGAGCCCAGTGCCGGAGGTGCTCTATGCACCGAAGCCAAAATGCTGGGCGTTGCATGCGACTGGGTCGGCTCCGAGGCTGGGCGAAGAGCAGTCTCCAGGAGGAGGGCCCTCAAATGATTGTTGTGCTCTTTTTGTGTCCTAGGACAAAAGTTCTTACAGATGCGACACTTTCCTTTAACCTGCGATTCCCGCAGGCACTTCAGACAGCTGCCATGTGAGTCACTAACAGGCATAGGGCTATTACAGTCAGCGCAGGGCTTAAAACCCAGTGACCGGGGCATGCCCCGCCGGGGGCAAAGTCCCCGCCAGGGCCGTAACTGACTAACTACCGTACTTAACAGCTACTTACTAACTAATCTACAATAAACAAAACTATTTACAGCCCGAACACGAAGTCAAAAGGGAAAGAACCGCTGATCGCTTGTGAGGCAAGGGAGCGAGGCGCTCCGAGCAACCACCACAGCTGTAGGAGGAAGGAACTGAGCGGACGTAGGGCAGGCGGCGCCTGATATACCAACGCATGAGCGCGGCACTCAAGGGGGTGCCACAGCCAACCCTACGGATACCGCTAAGGGAAAAGTCTCTGACAACTGTGCACCTGGGTGCGCACACAAATAAAATGGAATCGACATGAGCAAGCACTCGAAGAAGAACTATGATTCAGAGAGGAAGTTGCTTTCACAAACAGCCCTTGAAACAGAGCTAGTAACACGAGACCCCAAAGATCCTTAAGATTCAAGTACATAAAAAGAGATAAGAAGGAAAACAAAGATTCGCAACAGAACTATTCAATTTCTGAAGTTGACATTAATAAATTACAATAAAATCATGCCGTAAGGTAGATGGGTCTTTTGTTTCTCCATAGGGGTCATAAATAATGTGGGAAAAGCCTGCCAAACATGTTATATTTTATTCCAATTGTGTAGAATGAGGAACAATGTTTTCTGCAGATAGATTTTAATAATATTAACTAATCATTGTCAGCATTTAGAGCCTGGTAAGGTACTAAGTATTCTCAACTCCCACTTAATTCAACAGGAAGTTGAAAGCCTTCAATACATTTCAGGATCTGATCCTCAGGAGAATGAACATACTGCAAATGTCACATCAAACTGTAAAATAACTGAGAAAATAACTAGTGCCATACTGTATGTTTTGAAGTATTACACTGCTCACAGTCCTTGATTATAATCAGAAGCTATTACACATTGCTTTTGAAAATATAAACCTGGTATCTCTCTATAAATCAAATGCCAGATTAGAGAATTAATGTGCACAATCTGGCCGAGGTCCTGATCCAGCAAAAACTTAAGTAATTGAGCAGTTTTATAAAGAGGAATAGTCCAATCGAACTCCATGTGTGTAGTTACTGGCATGTGTAAGTATTTACAGAATCAGGTCTTGCCTTTGTAAGTAGTTTTCCACTGTCATCTGACTTTAGACACTCCCCCCCGCCGATGAATCCTTCAACCTGAACTTTATCATGTCTTCTTCCACAGGAGCATTTTAAAAAAATATATTAGGATTAACTGGACAAGATGATCATGAGATGAGAGTTTGCAGGGGGAAAAAAAATCGTAATTCACCGTTGTAAAAATGCTCCTACCTGTATCATAGCTCTAAAAACAAAAGTGTTGTCAAGAAACTCCAACATTTTTTTCTGCTGTCCTTAATGAGAAACACTACCCAAATATTTCCGGACTATATTTAGAAATATAGCAGCCCCTGCCCCAAATATGGTACTATCTAAGTATAAGACAAGAAGGGACGGGGGGAGTGCAAGGAAACAATGATGATGCTAGTCAAACATGATAGGCAGTGGTCTCAACACACCAGCAGTCTAACTGTTGTCAAATGTATTGTAGGCATCACAGCAAAAGAGAGTTTTGAAGGTAACTTTATGGATGTTTATGGGGAGCTCCTCCCAAGCATGAGGGGCAGCATGGGATAAAGCAGAAAGGTACTTGTTTGAAAATGTAACAAGTGACAGAGTCTGGCATCATGGGTCGACTGGAGGCGAGAGTTGACATCTTGATAGCAAAGGAGAGATGATAGGCAGGATTGGATAGGTCACAAAGAGCCTGGAAAGTGAAGACACACAGCTTATGTTTGATGTGATAGAGAAGGGGGGAAAACAGTGGAGGGATGCAAAGAGGGGGGTGACATGATCAAATGGGCCCCGGTCCACGACTGGGGCTCCCAGGTGCTATGATAATACAAAACAAAAACAATGATAGGGTAGAAAAGTGATCTTTGCAGGAGCATTCTGAATGGATATGAATGAGGCAAGACTGCATTACTTGAGGCTAGAGAGAAAGATGTTGTAGTAACTGAGATGCGAGAGTTTTTGCTGTGTGGATGGATAAGAAAGGCCATGTCATTTCTCATTTCCCCTTCTAATTTTACAAGAATAATTGGATCAGAAGTTAAAAGAGACATGCCCTAGGTTGCTTGCAGATAAGCTCTTACATTCACTTTATTGTGGTACGACAAATTTAAACAAATACTTGATAGGGAATTTTTATGACTTTGCAAGTTAGGTTTGGCATTCCTTTCTAATATGTGGTCGAGTTGCACTTATTTTTTTCACTTGGTTTCAATTAATATCACATTTGTTCATAAAATGAAAGCCAAGAAGTATTCAGGCAAAAACATTTCCATCCGGCTTCTCTCTTACATGTGGTTATCACTGGATGCTGATGGAAGTGAAAAATGCGTGTCACAGGAAAAGCTTTTTTGAGCCCTATTAACTTCAAAACATATATAAGCACAAGCGTCTAAATTAACTGCATTATGACTCTATCAAAATTACTTGGATTTGACAAAAATAGGATTGTGGTAAGAGATGAATCAACCCTGATTTCTATCAAAAGCCATTCAAACTAGAGCATGAATGAAGTATCTCATTCTTCCGCACTGCAGCCCTCCTGACCCTTCACTGGTGAGAGTACAGTTTTTCCAACAGAAAGCTAGACTAGGTTTTCACCCTTTATGTATTTTTAGTCTATTCCTATTTATGATGGCTATATTGAGCTTGACTCTACAAAGTGCTGAATCCCGGTAATTTCAATGGGAGTTGAGGGCACTCAGCACCTTGCAGGATCATGTTTATAAAGTCCTAGTAAACCGTCTGGCCAAGATATCTTCTATCCACACTTTGCTGTCATGAGGCATATACTAACAAAATCTGCATTGTGTATCGAATTCATGTATTGGTGTGAATTTCACAACCGTGAGTTTTTAATCTTCAGCAAGGAACAACTGGATGTAGTGGGTCTATGAGAAAGACAAGGTGGGTCTTTTATTGGACCAAATTCTGTTGGTGAAGGAAACAAGCTTTTGAGCTACACAGAGCTCTTCTTCAGGTCTGGGAAAGGTAATCAGAGTACCACAGCTAAATACAAGGTGGGAGAGATTGTAGAATCATAGCACTGGGAGGGACCTCGAGAGGTCATCTAGTCCAGTCCCCTGCACTCATGGCAGGACTTAGTATTATCTAGACAAGAGGTTCTCAAACTGTGGTCCGTGAGCTCCATTCAGGTGGTCCGCAGATAGTTCCATCTAAGATGTGCGCCTGGGCAGCCACACACGAGAGAATGAAGGGCCACCCACCTAATTAGTGGAGCCATGCAGGTGTGGCTCCACTAATTAGGTGCCTGGACCCTGGAGAAGACACACATGTAAGGTGAGGTGGTGGCCTTGGGGGGGATAGGGGGTAGGTGGGAGGGGGCAGTGGGGTGAGAAGAGGGGGTGGGGGGAATATGGGACGTGCAGGGCTTCAGCGGCCAGAGAACGAGGTGACTTTCCACAGCTCCAGGGTTGTGGCTGCCGGGGAGAGACGGCCCTCCTTCCCAGCCCCAACTCAGAAGCTGCTGTGGCGGGGGAGAGACCCCCTCCTTCCCAGCCCCAGCTCAGGGGCTGCTGTGGCGGGGGAGAGAGGGCACATCCATCGCATTAGAAAGGTAAGACTACTGATATTAAAATGTGAGTTATGTGCTTTTATTTGTAGAACAAAAAAACGTTAATTATTATTAAGGGTTTTTTTTTTAATATATCGCTTTTATCCAAAGCGCTTCACAATAGTTAGCTAATGGTACAAACAACATTTGGAAAAAAGAACAAGGAGTACTTGTGGCACCTTAGAGACTAAATTTATTTAGGCATAAGCTTTCGTGGGCTAAAACCCACTTCATCAGATGTATGCAATGGAAAATATAGTAGGAAGATATATATACACAAAGAACATGAAAAAATGGGTGTTGCCATACCAACTCTAATGAGACTAATCAATTAAGGTGGGCTATTATCAGCAGGAGAAAAAAAAACATTTGTAGTGATAATCAGGATGGCCCATTTCAAATACTGTGAAACATTTGGAAAGATCATTAAGTGGTCCGCTGAGACCCTCAGCAATTTTCAAGTGGTCCGCGAAAAAAAAAGTTTTAAGAACCACTGATCTCTAGACCATCCCTGCCGGGTGTTTGTCTAACCTGCTCTTAAAAATCTCCAGTGATGGAGATTCCACAATCTCTCTGGGCAATTTATAACAGTGCTTAACCACCCTGACCAGTTAGTTTAAGGGTAAACACATGTTGCAAGAGACCATTTAAGGTGAAGTGGGCAATTCACACCTCTGCAGTCACAGGACAAAGGAGGGTTAGTGGGTTACAGGTTGTTGTAATGACACATAAGACCAGTATTTCTGCTGAGTACTGAGGGCTAAACCAATTCTGTGAATTTACATTAGTTCTGTTAAAACTTGGAAAGTGAAAATAACCAGCGTAAACTATTGTGACTGAATTGTGGCCAAGCTTCAACTTATTTGATCATTTAAAGCTTTAGGGCTGCCAGAAAGAAGGGGTTAAAATAGCACCTAATTACTAGATTCCTCTTACACTATAAGTGTGAGAGTTGAATACATCATAAAAGTGGACATATTCTGCCTCTTTTGTAATACTTAGCCGGATGCCAGCAAGATAATCTTAAACACATCTCGAATGCTTAAGAGACTCAAGATTTCAATCCCTCAAGAGTTTAATATCTTGGCAAAAAAGGGAAGGTTTGATAAGGTCTCTTGATATTAGAACTAACATAAGGCTGCAAATTCTGAAATTACTGAAAACGCCCTTAAATTGCTTTTAATGCATCTTACCAGAAGGTCTGTTTTGCAGCTTGTATGACGCTTGCAGTCATCTCCACATCAATATAATCATAGTGCAGGGCTCCAGGATCTGTAGATGAACCGGTTTCAGCCAGTAAAATCCCAATCCATCTGCCCATGTCTTCAGATGATGAAGCCTATGATGATGAGAAGATCTTATATAAACTCACAAATTATTACTGAAACAACAGGCTTTTTAATATTAATTACTTCATAATTATGCTTTTATTTTACTAACACGTTAATATAATGATGCACGTGAGGCTCTGGATCACCTTTGCCAAACTATGCTAACAAAAAGTAATATTCACTGAGGTTATTCTGCCATAATGAACACATTTAAAGCAACATGTTAATAGATTACGGAGTAAAGCAATACGAACAGTTCCAGCAAAAGAAGGAAAACAAATGCATGAAGCCAGTGTATCTAGGTATGCACCTTGCTTATTTTAGATTTCAGAAAGCTGAGACAAATGTTTTCTACTACAAGGCTAAGCTTTTAAGAAAGGTAACTTGTCCAAATTGTAAAGGCAGGATAACCTTGGACAAAGAAATACTAAAGCAGGTTGAAAAATGGGGGGGAGGGACACATTAAAATTGTGGAAATCATTCTAGTTTTTGAAACTGAATGATTTTCAGTTTTTGAAAAATGTCATGCAATTTTATAGGCATTTTAATATTTATTTACTTTAAGTTTCTTTACTCAATGTAACAGATTCAAAGATTTTTTCCTTTATCTCATTTCCTTACTGTAGTTCCTCTTCTTTATATTACACTTCATTCATTTCCTGTTCTTGTAAATCGTCATCCAAATAACCTGTACTGGGCATATGTAGCATGACCCTTCTTCAAGGACAAGACACTGATCTGATCTGCACTTAAGAAAACCTGAGTGTTCAAAGTATCTGACCAGAGTCTGAAAATGGAAGTTTGCCTCCCACTAGTTTCCTTACAAATGCCACTACATGTTACCTTTATCTAAGGTTTCCAATTTTAACCAATAAAAAGTCAATAGAGCTACCCTGGAGCCATTTTTCATAGTTCAAGTTTGTTTTTAAATAAGCACTGAAAAGAACTTATTTTAGCTCATTTGAAATGTCCTATGCTGTTTTATTCTGATTTTTTTTTGGGGGGGGGGGGGCTGTTCCTACCCTTGGATTTGTTGCAAAGATATTAAATAATACAACGATGGAACTCTTTAGTGTAGTTTTCCATTTTACAGCTATTCCCTGTGTTAGGCAAGAGTGCATTCTCTCAAATTGGCTCAGTGGTTGTCAGTAGCTGTCTTCTCTTGGTCTTTGGACTCACAGAATCCAAGTCTAGAAGGGACCACTGTGGTCATCTAGTCTGACCCTCTATATAACACAGGCAACACAACTTCCCCAAAATAACTCCTACAGCATGTCTTTTAGAAAAACATCCAATCTTGATTTAAATATTGTCAGTGATGGAGAATCCACCATGACCCATGGCAAGTTGTTCCAATGGGGATAATTACCCACACCGCTAAAAAATTATGTCTTATTTCTTGTCTGAATTTGTCTTGCTTCAACTTCCAGCCATTGGATCATGTTACACCTTTCTCTGCTAGTCTGAAAAGCCATGATTAAATCTTTGTTCCCCATGGAGTACTTATGGACTGTAATCAAGTCACCCCTTAACCTTCTCCTTGTTAAGCTAAGTAGATTGAGCTCTCTGAGTCAATTACTATAAGGCATCTTTTCTAACCCTTTAATCATTCTCGTGGCTCTTCTCTGAACACTCTCCAATTTATCACCATCCTTCTTGAACTGTGGACACCAGAACTCGACGCAGAATTCCAGCAGTGATCACACTAGTGTCAAATGCCAAGGTAAAATAACCTCTCTACTCCTACTTGAGATTCCCGTCAACGCATCCAAGGATTGCATAAGCCCTTTTGGCCAAAGCATCACGCTGAGGGCTCATGTTCAGATGATTAACCAAAAGAACCCCCAAATCTTTTTCAGAGTTACTGCTTCCCAAGATAGACTCCCCCATCTTGTAACTATGACCTACATCCTTTGTTCCTTTAGCCATATTCAAAGTGCATATTGTTTGCTTGCGCCCAGCTCACCAAGTGATCCAGATCACTCTGTATCAGTGATCTGTCCTCTTCATTATTTACCACTCCACTAAATATTTTTTGTTATCTGTAAACTTTATCAGCGATGACTTCATGTTTTCTTCTAGCTCATTAATAAAAATGTTAAAAAGTATAGGGGCAAGAACCTATCTGTGCAGGACCGCTCTAAAAACACATTCATTCAATGATGAATCCCTGTTTACATTTTGAGACCAATCAGTTAACCAGGTTTGAATCCTTTTAATGTGTGCTATATTAATTTTATATCTTTCTAGTTTTTTTAATCAAAATGTCATGTATCTTACAGAAGTCTAAGTATATTACAACACTACTACCTTTATCAACCAAACTTTTAATCTCATCAAAAAAAGATATCAAGTTAGTTTGACAGGATCCATTTTCCATAAACTCATGTTGAATGGCATTAATTACCCTCCATTAATCACCCTTGTAATTCTTTATTAATAGAGTCCCGTATAAGAACTCCATTATCTTACCCAGGATTGAGGTCAGACAGACAAACCTAAAATTACCCAGGTCACCATGTTTACCCCTTTTTAAAAATTGGCACATTAGCTTTTTTCCAGGCTTCTGGAACTTCCCCAGTGCCCCAAGAGTTATAGATAATCAACATTAATGGTCTAGCGAGTTCCTTAGCCAAATCTTTTAAAACTCTTGGAGGCAAGTTATCCAGACCTGCTGATTTAAAAATGTCTAACTTTAGTAGCTGCTATTTAACATCCTCCTGAGAGGACTAAATGAATGAATGTGTCCCTTCCTCCCCCCAGTACAGAATAGAAATATTTATTGAACACTTCTGCTTTTTCTGCATTATTATGACCTTCTTCCTCAGTTGAAGCTTTTTGGGCCTCTTGTTAAATATTCTTAAACAATTCCCAATTATCATTTACATTTCTCTGATTAATTTCTTCTTCCCAGCTGATCTGGCCTTTAATTGTTTTCAGCTTTGTGAAACTGGTCCTTTTAACGCACCAAGTACATCACTGGTCTAGACTTCATTCTGTTTGCACATTACAAATGTGATCAAGTGTTGATCACTTTTACTTACGTTGCCACAAATTTTTAGTTCCTCTTTATCTGTCAAGATGAGGTGTGATATAGAATTCCCCAGGTTGGATGCAACACTTTTTAAGTTAGAAAATTGTCATCTATAGTATTTAGTAGTTTCAAGGATGTTTTAATACAGGCAGCATAAGACCTCCAGCATACATCACTCAAATTAAAGCCCCCAATGATTACATAGGTTTTTTTCCTTATGTTATGATAGGTGCATAAGGAGGCAGTCATCCTGTTCTCTAGTGTGATTTGGTGGTCTGTGGCAGACACCAACTAATACCCCATCTTGTGTTTTAGCTGTTAGGACACTGATCATTAAGCATTCAAGATAATTTTTTTTGGAATTATCAGTGACTTGGAAACAGATAATGCCATTTTTGGCCTAGAGTGCCCCTTCCCCTCCCCTATTGCCCCATTGAATCTTCCTTAACAGGTTATAACCCTTGATTTAACATCCCAGTCATGAGAATCTTCCCACCAGGTTTCAGTAATACCAACTTGATCAAATTTATGCTCATAAATGAACAATTCCAATTCCTCTTGGTTGTTACCCAGCCTCCTAGCATTGATGTATAGGCCATTAAAGAATTTCTTCTCTTCATGTCCTTTGAATCCTCAACTAATTTTGTTCTCAACATCGCGATTTTGTCTTCCATCTTTTTAACCTCCCAGAGACCCTAGCAAGTTCTTGGGTAACCCCTGGTCCAGTTCCTTAGCCCTGTGGTCTGCATCTTGCTCTTCCACCTCATCATCCTGCTACTCAGCTGCAAGACAGGGAGCTTCTGTACTCTCCAGCATCACATTAGACTCCAGGGAAGGATGGGTACCAAGTACTCTGTTCGGCTCCTTAGAAAAATGGACAGGTTTTTCTTCTTGCCTGGTTGGTATTATTAAGGATCTCAATCTTTTGCTACCATTGCCTGCCAGACAAATAACTCCTTCCTCAGCAAGGTGCTCGGACACCTGGTTGTCCCAGAGGTCAGCAACACCTGCCCATCTGCCTGAGACATGCATATTTCCATGGAAGGATGCTTCGCTCACTGCGGGACGGTGGTTTGGAAGAAGTTGATGCTCATAAAATAAATGCACCTCTATAAGCTTTATAGTGCAGGCAGTACTATTGAGACAGGTAACTTTCTTCTGGCAAATCTGACCCATGTGCAGCAGAATGCAGACTAGAGAGGACACTACTATGGGAGAGCAGCATTAAGGCTATTTGCAATGCGGGAGCTATTATGCTAGCTTTTTCCATCCAATGCTGGAAGAGTACACAGTGCTTAGCCTTGCTCGAAACAAGTCTAATGTAAATGATGGTATAATGGCCTGTGTACAACTGGGAGTGTTTCATTGTTTACATGTGTGGTGTGCATGGTAGGAGGCCCAACTTGTGGCTAGGAACCAAATTTCTCTAGTACAGATACACCCCTGACGATGACTTCAGAATAACAAATCTTAAAGTTGATTAATATGCCCAGGAGAAATATAGATCCAGAGCTCTAATCTTCAGTGTAGTGAGCCACAGCAATGTTACTTAATTAGCGCTCAGTCATCTGCATTCTGAGTTACCTCCTTGATAGAAGACTCTAACAAGGGAGGTGCATAAGCACTTATAAAGGGAAGAGAAAAGGTCAGAGTGGAGAGAGAGACAGCAGAAAACATCTTAACAGGGAAGACTGTTGTGAGTTAAAAATCAACAATATTAGGGTTTTCCCCTTACATCAATTCTCATCCAGATAAGTCTCTTTTGCCTGTAACTCTTAATTTGTTTCTTTCTGTAATGTTTGTTACCCAGCTCTGTAACTGTATTATTTAACCGTGGAAAGCATTTTGAAAGGCAGGTTGCATGAACGAGCGGTCACCTAATTAGCCCATGTGCATCTCTGCAAAGTATGCACATCAATAAACATCGCACCTCTAACACTGCGACCTCCTGCCCATTTCGAAGCAGACGGAATGTCAAGGGATGCTTGGAATCCAAGCCTGGAATGACTTCACAGCCACGCAGAGGAATAGAAACAATGTGGGTCTTCAGATCTGTTCTGTCCTTATGGAAAATGAGCTTATTATCTTTCACTCTGCACCAGCGTTCACGCCACCGGTTATTTGAGAGCACATTCAGATATCCTGCAATAAAACAAAATACGAGATATTTTATCCTTCACTTATTTTAAAAAAGAAACTGCTTTTTCAATGTAATGCTAGTTCGTATAAAATTTATTCCTGTATGTGCAGATTGAAAATCCAGATGATTTTAGGAAGACAAATAAATGGCCTTTTAAATTTTTTTTATTGAAACTCTCACTGCACCAGTAACTCAGAAAGCATGGCTTATAAAGATTTCATTCTGGTCATATTCCGAACATATGCAAATGACTGTGCTGAGTTAGTGGCAGTTATGGCTGAATATTCCAGAGCTCCTCTGCCACAGGGTTTCCCCGAGATTTTAGTAAAAATGGAGGTGGGAGTGCGGGTGTGGGAGTCAAGAGGTGTTCCCACTGTGAACCCCAAAGTAGGAGGATGTTTAAAAACACTATTTAAAAGGTTTCAGTATATCCTAGACTACACTAGAAACATAACCTGCTCGTGTGAGAGTTACATGCACAGCTGATTTGTGCCCACACAGCTTTTTCACAACTGAACTGTATTCTACAGTTCTATGGATACATCCAGATCTATCACTGCTAATTGTGTTTTCATAGTGCTTACTGGGAAAATAGTGACAGCTAACCCATGATGACTCAACAAGGAACAAGGGGACTAATGGACATGCACATAAAACAGCACCAGCAGCACATGGGACTAAGCACTCAAAAGACATCCCACTGCTTAGAGAGTTGGAAGGAAGCAAGATCAGCAAAAGTGGTTACACAGGCATGATTACGAGGTCCCAGCTGCACAGCAAAATATGAATGTTATGACCTGGCTGCAGGAAAACAACCGTATGCAACCTAAGCTGCTGACGAGGGCAAAACACCATTACAGGGCCATAGTTACCATGTGTTATTAATTATGTTTCTTGTGTGCAAGATGTGTAGAACCAACCATGCCATTAACTGGTTACAAACCCAGTGAAAAGTTGTATGTATACAGACGGTAAGTTAAATATAGTGGTGGAGTTTCAGGGAACTATGTGTAAAGGGGGTTGGAAAATGACACATTGTGGGGCTGCAGGGCACTAGGAGAAAACCCTGTGCTACTGTGAGATGATCAGAGAGTGAGCTTGTGTCAATATTGTCTGAAAACAATTCCATAAAGACCCATTAAACTGGATTCATTTGGCAATTCATTCTACTTAGCTAGAATAGCTAAACCAGAGTGATCAGTTTTACTTGTTGCTCATCGTATTTAATTGTGTGTAAAACATCCACTTCTGCCGTTCTTTGAGTTCACTGCATGGAAATTTTAAAGCAGAATCAAAAAATCTCCACTGGGATTTCACTGAAATTAAAATAAGTAACTTAAAAACTAAACAAAACAAAAAAACCCCAAGAACACCTTCATATTAGGTTTAGTTAAACCACTAGTTTATATTGGAAGAGAAAAGGACCTTTGAACTTGGCTCCCAATCACATATGGTGCATGAATTATAGACAGTATATTTCCACTTCCAAAGAGTGTATTAAAAGAGGAAAGGATTGAATGACATCTTCTTCAGGGCAGAATTTATATGAAATGACTCATCTTTTACCTCATTGCCGATTTTCATTTTCAGTCACAAGGAGGAAAGCTCTTAATCATTCCGGATAGCTATCTTTTTGGTTTTCATTAAAATTATGTGTTATATAGCTTAATTTTTCTGGGTTTCCATTCCAACATCACAGTTACAACTTCAGGGCTTGATCCAGCAGGATATATCAGCGTATCTGAACTGTGCAACTCCTGGAAGATGCCACCAACCTCCCCCCTTCCCCCCAAATAAAAAAAGTGGAAATCTGGAGAAGGAAAGAGCCTCCTGATCTTGGTTACTTAGGATTCTCAGTACTGTCCACCCCAACCTTCCCCCTCTTGAAGATTGGAAGAATTGTATAGTTGGTGCAAAATGATACAACTGCAGGGATGGAAAAGCCTTCTCATATACATGGCGGCTGACCTATTTAGGAACGATGAGGGGTTCCTATTATTTAAGCAAAATCTCTCTTTTTTCTCTCATTGTGCCCCTCACAGAAGCTCTCCCAGTCCAACGTACTTTCCCTGAATTAAAAGAGGGCCCCCCCTTTTTTTTCCTTCCAAATAGCCCTATTTAACTTTCAAAAATCAACATATATCCAAGTCCTGTGAATGGTCTTACATGGGGGGCGGGCCAGGGGGAGAAGGAGAGACAGATTTGGACTCTGTCTATTGGCCAGATTTACAAAGAAAAGCAATCCAACTTTGAAGAACCTTCCTTGTGATTGCCAGAGTGCAGGAGGATTTCCTTTTCTCACACTATGTCACCTCACCACAACTTCATTTGTCTTTTTCCTTCCCTTCTTTGATTTGGAAGTAAGGCATGCTCAGTGAAAAAAGCCTCAACCTATGGAGCAGCCAACAGGAACGAGCCAAATTCGGAAAATGATGCAAAACTCCTTCTTCTGCAAAGGCTTCCGACAATGACCAAAACAGAAGCACTAGTAATACGTATTTCCAAATAAAACCTAGAAAGCATGCCGAGTAGAGCCCATTACCAACAATACTAACAACTATATTTAGTGCCCAGATAGGAGATAATGGACACTATAGAAATACTACGGATTACATTATATAACTATAGTCTAGAGGAACATATTCTGGGAAAAGAAATATCTCACATAATAGAGAGTAGTCAATTAACTGCAAAGCCCAGAAAGTTTTTAGCTTCTATGGAAGCCAGATGTTGCAGAAGGACAGTTGTGCTTTTTCCAGCTGCTCTTTTTGGTTGATAAACACATCTGTACTCTCTTATATATCACACACACATACACACAAACATATTTTTAATAAAAAAAGTTGCTTATACGTGTGATTCTCAAGCTGTGGTCTGTGGACCACTTGTGTCTATGACACAGTCCATGGAGTTGCTTCTATCTGTCAGGCTTTAAACAATAATGCTTTCTGCCATTTGCTGCCCCATGAATGACCTCTTTTAGGGTTTCCAGAGACTTTTCTGATCATCTAAAGGGGAAAATAATCCCTTTGGGCACCTTTGAACCCTGTATAGCTGCTTCATGGCTTTCTTTTTTTAGGTGTTTCTTTGATTTAAATTGAGCTGTGTTCGCATATGGAGTTGTTACTAAAACAGGAAAACAAAACCTAATTGTGAAGTGTCCTGGAAAGGAAAGGAGCTGTTGGGACTGAGCGAAAGGTCAGCACTAAATATACACATACCTACAGGGAGAGAGAGAGAAAGCGAGAGAGAATAAATAGCATGGATACAAAATTTTGGGATGGAAAAGAGTTAAGCAAGCAACTCCACCTATCACATTTTCACCTGGTATCCTTAAATATTTAAATACTATCCTGATGTTGGCAAGTACTATGGTTCCTACAGGGAAGAGGAATCAGGATCGAGGGGGGAAATGGCCTACAAGAAATTAGTTATCTTGTGAAGTTTTACATAATACCAACTAGTTTGAAAACCACTGCAGTAGGAGCAATTGTATATGAATGGCTAGGCTAGGAGTCTATAGTGCTTTAGTTGCAGTGTAAGCTTGAGAATCTAAGAGAGTCAAATCACTTACCACATGTTGGAACATCTTCTTCAGCTGATGAGGTCTGTTCATCTGTTGATGGCTTTTTCTTTCCTAAACTGATGATCTTTGTTATTTTTTTCCCTGTTACTTTAGTCACTGTGCCCTTGGTCTCTGACTTGGAACTCTTCTTCCTCTTAACTATCAAGAAAACAAACATGGACATCTTAGTATGTTTGAATGAAACCAATTATATTAAAGCACATGGATCAAAATAGAAAGGAAAACAACTGCACTGCAAATATACAAGCACAAAACTGACTTAATTCTTAACATGAGCATTTGGACAAAACAGTTGCCTTCTGACAAGAGACGCACAATTGCAGGCGCCATTAATGCTGATGCCCATATCACATGCCCAGCACAATATCAAAAACATGGCACACAGAAAGGTAAGACTAAAGCAAGTTTATCATTAAAATTCATCAGTCTAATTGCTCCTCTCCACTTTAACCATCTTCTAATTCAGAAGTGTTGTTAGGGTAATTCCATGCTGTACATTCAACCTGACTGCACTGGAACAATAAAGGATGTTGGATGATCTCCTGTCATTGTTCCTTAAAAGCATTTCCAACATAATGCCCTGGCAATGAATCAGACCATTCTTTTAGTAAGTATATGCCTGGCAAAAATATCCCTGCTATTGGAACTAGGTCAAGGTAACTATACAGATCAGAATGGGTCTTTGGGAAAGGCATGTATTATAAGATAACTTTCCTTTATAATGGAATAATCAAGATCACTTAACACTCCCAATGACTCGGAGCTGCTGTTCATTTTTATGGAAAGGACAGTGCAGAAAAAATAGTTTACTCGATCTAATCATTACATATGGGAACTTAAAATAATGCATGATTATGATTGGTCTGAACATACAATTTGGTGCTGAACTTAACTTGCTTCCATTGAAGTGAACAGGATCAGTGCTGGGGACACAACTTTCAAAAGTGGCTAAATGACTGAAGAGCCTACAGTATATATTTTTAAAAAATATAGTAGACAATCACAACCAATAAAAAAAAACCAGAGCTGCACAAAACTTTCTTTGTGAAACCAGAACCACAATTATCTGGCTTGAGTTTTATCAACAATATAAAACTCAGCCCCGATTAACTATTATTGCAAACATGGGCCCATTTTGAGCTCAACCTTAGTTGACAGACAAGAAATGAAATTTAACTTAGTGGTTTTGACAGAACTGAGCTGAGTTTCAGTTTGTTAGAACCATCTTTCCCCCCCTCCACACACACAAGCACGCAAGCAAGTACGCAAGCACCAAAAACAACTCTGTGGGTCTGAACTGAGCCCCCCCAAAAACAAATACAAGGTTCATTTGAAAGATAAGAACTGAAATGTGAAATGTTGACTTAAAAAAATAACTGGTACAAATTATGTGAATTGGCAAGTCACGGGAAAGAATGTACACAAAAGAGAAATAATTCACAAATTCTCAAACCACAATTTGTTGTCTTTTTTTTAGCCTTTGTTATTTGTTAACACGGGAAATCATTAGAAATTCCATCTGTCATCAAGACTGTCTCTTTCAGTGAGACTCTGCTACCAACATATATGCAGTGGGGGAGTCCTGTTTTCATAGGTGAAAGTGGATTATCTGAAAACCTTCAGTAGAATGATGATTTGTGTGTGGGAACAAAAAGCTAAATCCTGCCCATGGATCTGCAGGGCTGATGTAACCTAATATTGTGCTGTCCCTACATGCAACAAATTCCCAAAGTTCTAGGGAAGGAGAGCATCCCATCTGCTCATATCATCATGAGCATAGGGAGACAGCAGGAGGCAGCACTTGACTGAAGACAGGCTGCTATCTCACACAGCAGCAGCTTAAGAACATCTGCAGCTGTGGAGTAGGGGAGGGAGGGAAGAAGAATGCTTATGTCTGGGTTTGAGGAATAAATGCCCACACCCCCCATAATTCCAAGAAAGTCAAATCAAGCTCATTAAAGTGGAAAGTGCAAGGGAAGAATTCCCAGCTCCGGGAAAATGCAGTGAAAGGAGCCCACGTGAATTCTAATGTTCTTGCTTCCTCTACCTTCACTCCCCCTGGCATTTTATTCCGCCATGGAGAAGAAAGGCCGAGGAAATGACCTTTCTCCCAACCTCTTTCTCCTGCAAAAATAACAGGAGTACTTGTGGCACCTTAGAGACTAACAAATTTATTAGAGCATAAGCTTTCGTGGGCTGCAACCCACTTCTTCGGATGCATATAGAGTGAAATATTTTGAGGAGATATATATACACACATACAGAGAGCATGAACAGGTGGGAGTTGTCTTACCAACTCTGAGAGGCCAATTAAGTAAGAGAAAAAAAACTTGAAGTGATAATCAAGATAGCCCAGTACAGACAGTTTGATAAGAAGCAAGTGTGAGAATACTTACAAGGGGAGATAGATTCAATGTTTGTAATGGCTCAGCCATTCCCAATCCCTATTTAGCCCTGAGTTGATTGTGTCTAGTTTGCATATCAATTCCAGCTCAGCAGTCTCTCGTTGGAGTCTGTTTTTGAAGTTTTTCTGTTTTAAGATAGCCACCCGCAGGTCTGTCAAAGAATGGCCAGACAGGTTAAAGTGTTCTCCCACTGGTTTTTGAGTGTTATGATTCCTGATGTCAGATTTTTTCTCTTACTTAATTGGCCTCTCAGAGTTGGTAAGACAACTCCCACCTGTTCATGCTCTCTGTATGTGTGTATATATATCTCCTCAATATATTTCACTCTATATGCATCCGAAGAAGTGGGTTGCAGCCCACGAAAGCTTATGCTCTAATAAATTTGTTAGTCTCTAAGGTGCCACAAGTACTCCTGTTATTTTTGCGGATACAGACTAACACGGCTGCTACTCTGAAACCTTTCTCCTGCAGTATGTGAAAGGGATACATCCCCTGATCTCAAGACAGACTGGCAAGTAAGCCATTTCTTCTCACCTCCTTCACCACAGCAGAACAAGATGCTGGTGGACAGAGGGGGGCAGCAGCTCTGTGGGAGCAGAAGGGAGATCAGTGCACAGTGAAGCCAGCATCCCTTCACATGGCTAACTGAGCTTTCGCTCTCACTGTTACAGCTGATTTAGAAAAGAACCCTGCAACTCATTCAGAACCCCTTAAAATGATTTAGTGATGACAGCCATGTGTTAATGCATTAAATGTCATTATTTTGTATTAGTCTCTTCACTACTACAAAAGTCTGACTCTACTGTGACAGAGTTGAAGAGTTTCAAGTGACTAGTGCTTTTGATTGCCCAGCTTCGGACACTTCAAATGGGCCTGATTTTCAGAGGGTGTGCATTCAGCACTCTTTTGAAAATCAAGCCCCTATAAGGTGCCTCAAGTTGGGCACTCAAATCACTAGTCACTTGTGAAAACTGTGGACTATGCACATATTCTGGACTTCCGTACCACAGACACATGAAACCAACTTGAGTGTCTACAGCAACACAATTTTTTATGCCGTCTGTAGTTTTATGAAAGTTTCTGTAGTATGTAAATGTAGCCATACATTTTGGATATAGACGTCATAGTGAGCTACTGTGCTCCATTCTGTTGACCGGGGTGTGGAGATCTATACATTTGGGAGATTCATTTAAAATCTCCATTGGAAAAGGAGGGCAAAGATTACAAACTAAAACACCCAAAGGAAAGAAACACCCACTTGTGTCAGGAAGGGGAGACACAGTGCTTGCCCAAAAGCCAGTGCTGATGCAACTGTTTTTCAATAGAGTTTACATCAGCTTTTTCACAGCTACAGGAAAGTACTGATTAAAGCAGATGTGCTCTTCTGAACAAGACTGAGTATTGGTATATGTCAAGCTAACTAGGTTGGTATCACCTATTTACAGGAGTCTTTTCTTCAAGGGGAAACAAAAAGATAATCTGGGGATTGATTTTGCAGATCTTACTCTGGAAATTGAATTTGGAATGTCCCTCAGCTTGGAATCTAAGGACTGGGAACAAACTTTCTGACTCCAAAGTGGAGTACAACATTTTAAAGTCATTTAGCATACATGATTCTTGTCTTCCCTTATAAAATTCTATGATACCCTTCCTGTTTAAAATTATAGGGGAAAACCTTACATGCACTTAGTGATTGGCTCAACTCCCCCATTGAAGACAGCATACTTTATAAACACAGGAAAAAGTCATTTCAAAACTTACATATGGACCTTGATCCTGCTGTCACTTACATCAATGTTACATGTGGATAACTCTGTTAACTAGAATGGAGATATTCTAATATCCACCAATGTAAAGGTTTATGTAATTCAAGCTTGGCACAGTTCAACTTTCAGGGTAGATATAAGACTAATTACATTATTTACAAAGCATTATTGCCTATTCCCCTAAGTCATAAAAGAAAAAAAAATATTATATTCTTTATACTGAATACGTAAAACACACTCTGCATGTGGGATTCACCTTGTTCTTTTCCATTACACACAGCAGCGATTCCATTTTCTATAGCACCCTCCCCATCTGAGCTTGGCCTCTCGGAGGACAATTTCTGCATGGACAAAATAAATTAAGTCATTTCTCATGTGGTCACACTGGCCAAATGATGTGTCATCAGTCAAATTAAAGTTATGCTTATTATTAAATTAAATACATGCCAAGCATCCATCCTGAAGACAAATATGAGATAGTCAAGAGTTCATTTACATTACATAGATTTCTTATGTCACCACACAAGCATTAAAACAAAACAAAACTAAGCACACACTAGAACTGTATTGCCAAATATATCCCATTCTTTTATCCTTTGAAGAGTAACAGACGAATCATGTAACCCAAATCTAACAATGAACCATGTTACCCATAATATATTTTTATTGCATTTCTAGATTCTAAAATGTTGTTCTCTATTAATGTGCTAACCAACAAGTGCTCATTTTACATACAATAAATCTTCAAAACTATATCTTTAATGAATGCTTTAGGTATACATTTACAACTGACAACCTACCAAACACAACACATTTCTATAGGTAGAATTTCAGTACTTTCGATGTGTGTAAGTAAAGGTCCCTTGCTGGTATGAACTAGAGTAAATGGTGGATTCTCTGCAACTGGAAGTCTTGAAATTATGATTTCAGTAACTCAGCCAGAGGTTATGGCTCTATTACAGCAGTATGGGGGTGCGGTTCTGTGGCCTGCAATGTGCAAGAGGTCAGATTAGATTATCACAATGGTTCCCTTAGAGTCTGAGACTATAAAAAAGTCTGTGAAATTAGAGACTAGCAATTATGTGTATATTACTAATAAAAAAATTAAAAATCTAAAGTTTATAAAATAGCTATTACCTAAAATGTGTGGCATAAAGAAAACTCATATGTTGTGGCGTGCCATAAAACTTTTTATTGGCATCTGTTTAACACGTTTTACATAACTCATTCATGGCTTCACCACTTATGAGTAACATCGGCATCCCAAATTTGTGGCAAGGAAAACTTTATACCGCACCATCGTGTGTTTCCTTCCCAGCCGGTACAGAGTGCTAAAAACTTAATTGAACAGACTCTTTTCTTGCATACATTGAAAGGTCTGAAATGCTACCTATACAAATGCGTTGTTTGTGTAAGGCTGTCAATTGTAAATGTATATCTAAAGCATTCATTAAAAATATCATTTTGAAGATTTCTTTCATCTATGAGCACTTCTTACCTGATCTTGCTGTTTAGCATATTAATAGACAGCAACATTTTAGAATCTAGAAATATAATATATATATATTGTATAACAGGCAAGGGAAATTATATAAAAATATACCTTAATTACCATAAGCCAAATCCTGATCTTAGTTATACTGGTGTAAATGGAGAGGAATTCCATTGATGCCAATGGCAATACAAAAATGTAAATCTAGGCTACCCTAAGTATGGACTTTGACCTCCAGACTCTTGAGGTCAAATCCTAGTCAATGGGACTTTTAAACATTAATCTTTAATGGGACCACGAGTTGGCCCATAAGAAATAGGACTGCCATCTTGCAATGGGGTCTGACTGCGCAGATGTCACGCAGGCTAGGGGCCTAAAGCAGCGCTGCCATGGTGAGCACTTGGTGCGTTCATGCCTCACTTTACAGACATCCTGTTCATTGTTAGTCTGCTGCCTCAGGGTATGTCTACACCACAATTAAAAACCCACGGCTGGCCCATGCCAGCTGACTTGGGTTTGCGGGGCTTGGGCTAAGCGGCTGTTCAATTACGGTGTAAATGTTCTGGCTTGGGCTAGAGCCTAGGTTCTGGGACCTTGGGAGGTGGGAGAGATCTCAGAGTTCAGGCTACAGCCTAAGCCTCATTGTCTCACCACAATTAAACAGCCTGTAAGCTCGAATCAGCTGGCATGGGCCAGCCACGGGGGTCTAACTGCAGTGTAGATATACCCTTAGTGAGTCAGGGAGCCAAGTGTCTCTGTGCCAAGACATGAGCACTTCACAGGCTCTAAACACTGCTACCTCGGTATGCAGGGGTGCTCAAGCCTCAATACAGAATGGACTTCCTCTGCCAGGCCTCCAAAACCCCAGTCCAGCTCATCATAACCCCACCACCCATTCCTCCCCAGGCTCCACATCCCTGCTTGTTTCCCTTTGCCCCCACAGGTCCATCTCTACACCAGAGCTCACCCACCATGTCCCGTGCTACTTACCATGCCTGCTGGTAAGCATCTAAAACAAAAAGCTGCTGATGGATATGAAGTTGGCCAATTTTGGGTTGCCTGAATATGAGGAATAATTGTGTGTGTATTTCATTTAAAAAATGGCCTGTGCCAGAGATGTTATCAGAATGTGAGAGCAATTTGGAGTCTTTGGGAACTGTGCAACTTATCTGAGGAACCCAAAGAAATGTGAGGAAGAAGGGGCAAAATTTCTAAAAATGCGGCATCTTAAAATGGTTCCTCTGCAAAAGTTACCAAGTATTTTACTGAAACAGCTACACAGTTACTGTGCCAAATGTAGAGATTGAATTCAATCATTAATTAGAGTCTTGCTTTAAGGGTAAATGCAACCTGAACTTTAGAGTCACTATTGACACCTCCATAATATAACATCATCATCTATCTTTGCATTAGTAATTCTTTAACTTTACCTTTTCCAGTTCTGTCTTGTGTATCGGAGAACTAGATGATGGTCCATCTGAATCTATCGCTCCAGTGCAGTTGCTGCAAACATCTTTTATCACCTTAAAAAGATATACAAAATGGTTTCATTGACACACAAGTCAAAGAACAGAAAAATTTTATTTTGCTGAGCAGAGGACTTTATTTGAGATGAAGCACTAAGAATATTTGCTATCCTGAAGGTTAAAACAGCAGTGTGGAAATTATTCTCTTTATCCATAGGCAATATGTTAGGCAGGCTGCCACTGCTTGAGCTTCTCCACATTGCCTCACTAAGTCGCTTCATGAATGACCTGGAGGAGCCATAATGTCTAGAGGTGAAAGGTTTCAATTTCTAGACGAGCTAATCTCCAAGCCTCTCCTGAGTAAAGAAGCTGCCAGCACTTGCAGTTTTGCAACACGAACTCAGCTGACACCACCAAATTCATTTAGTTATGACTAAGAAATGGGATTAGATCCAAGGTCCTGCAAGCCAGGGGACAGCACTGCTGCCTAGTATGCTACCCAGCTGCTCTTTTTCTAATGAAGAAATAATGATGTACTGACCAAATTGCAGATCTGTATCTGATACTCTTGAGTGTGTGGTTTAAATGGATTTTTCATATTCATTATGTGATGTTCAGTGGTCACAGTAACATTGACACTGAAGCATAGATCATACTAATTGCAAATATCTCTTAGGAAATGTGAGTTATTTTATGCGCCCCTCTCCTGCAAAGAAAGAAAAAAAAATTCACAGAAGGAGACAGATTTTGATAGAATTCATGGGAGCTCAAAAACTGCATCTGTAAAATAAGGCCTGAAAAAATATAAAGGCAAAAGGCTTTTACTTTTCCTGTTTTCTCTGTGCACACAGTTTGGTTTTGATTCTTAGATGGGGTTGCCACCTACCAATCTTCATACTGGAGTACCTGGTGTTGAGGGGAATGTTTGCGTTCTTGATTGCCTTAGATGCCTTAGAGTGTAGATATGGCCAGAAAAGTGACTATGCAAAAGTGAGACCTTCTTAATTAACAACTCTCCTCCCTGGGTGTAGTCAGAGTAGCATCTGCTGACCTGAATGACATATATATGGTTTTACTGCCTTTTGCCCTTGCTAACGCAGCAGAGTCCACCCAACTAAGAGAAGAATGCATTTTATTGTGGCTGAGCCATCATTAACAGAAATGTGAATTAAGTTCCAAATGTAGGGCCAAATTCTGCCCTCATTTATACTTGTGACATCACATGATTTATCTAGCGAGAGAAGTTGGCCCACAGAACCTTCACTCCCAGTGATGGTACGCAAGCCAGAATACAAGCTTAACATTCAGACCCCAGGCTGTTTGCACGGCTGAAATAAAAATGTCTTTTACTTGCAAACTGAGCAAATTTGATATGGAAACCATTAATACATAACAAAGATGGCATCAAATAATGTCCTTTTCTAGTTACTAGAGCTGAATCCCCCCTTTAAGGGCATACTAAGCAAACCAAGTATCTATCTAAAGTACTTATATGGCCCTGTTATTGCAGTATCTGAAGCAGGGCCGGCTCTGGCTTTTTGGCCACTCCAAGCAAAAAAAAACCAAAAAACAACGACAACAAAAAAAATGGGGCGGCCAGAACGGCAGAGAAAAAAAAAAAAAAAAGAAAAACCTGCGGCGCGGCTGGGGGAGGGGAGGGAGCGGGCGGAAGAGAGAGAGAAGGGGGCGGCCAGGGCTACAGCAGGGGCGCTGCCACGCGGCCCCTCCCGCTGCGCCGCCTCCTGCCGCCTGCTGCAAGGGCTCCACTCCGGTCGGTGGGGAGGGAAGGAAGAGGACTGCCCTGCAGGGCGCTCTGGTTCTCCCTACAGGGCGGCCGGAGTGGAACAAGAACAAAACAAAACAAAACAAAAAAAGCGGCCGTGCCGCCCTAAGATTGGGCAGAATGCCGCCTCGAACAATCTGCCGCCCCAAGCACCAGCTTGCTCAGCTGGTGCCGGCCCTGATCTGAAGGGGAATTGAGGCCCAGAGAGTCTAAGTGCCTTACCCAAGGTCATACAGGAAGAAGCTAGGAGAGCAAGGAACTGAACCCAGGTCTCTTGCTTCCCAGGCTAGCAGCCTAAACACTGGCCCATCCCTCCTCTCAGGCCTGTTACCACTCTACTCCCTTCCTCCCTGCCCCCCAAACACACCCACACTCTTTTGAGGGCCACACAACTCATGCAATTCTGCATCTTGAGGTCTGGCCCCAGCGCTCGCTCTCTCTTGTCAGTAGCAGGGTATGAATACCACTTAACAACAACAACTTTGGCATCAAGACCAGATACAGATACAACTTATGGTCAGATTTAATTCCTGTGCTTCTGTTTAGTGGAAGTATCTGAGTGTTTTATTTGTAAAGAAAATGACCATTCAGTTTCTGGGAACATTCATTCCTGTCTCCTGCATGACCTTGATACAACGGCTCATGTTTTCAGCATCTGGTCACACCACACAGTTAGTTAATTTTGGCAAAGGCAGATAGTAATGGAAGTTACAGACAGAACAGAGGGAAATGATTTGGCAGCAACCACAGAATAGTATGTGCAAGTCATGCACTCGAGTAAATACTGTTCTCGAAATACCTCACACACTTAAGGGAAAGTTTTCCCAAAGTGCTTAATTGGGTTTTAATTAAATTTTGAATAAAAATGATGCACTATCATAGGAAGCTCATGGCAAACTCTGAAGCAAATGCATATTCAAAAATTCAGTATGTGAACATCTTGGGGTTCAAGGGATCCATCTTCAGCTGGTGAAGACTGGGTTCATCAATTTCTAGGTGGAACATTACTGTGTTTCATACACAGTTTCAAACTTGTACTTCCATGGTGTTCTGGATGAGTGCTTTGATGCCCCTTCTATAATTCTGGTGCCACAATAATTGCTGTTTTCACATGCTCATAGTTTTTACTCACAACTTTTGAAGCTGAAACATCAGTGTGGCCAAATCTCATGATTTCATCACGAGTCTTAGAATATATGTTGATTTTCTTAAAGCCCCAGGACCTGGAGTCATATGAATACACAAGAATCTCAGCTTTCATTTAAAACAACTAAGTTTGCATCCCTCCTGGTCACAGAGAAAAGCATGAAAATGTGACTTGAGCATATCCTAATGGCTCAAAAAGGCAAATAAAAATTTATTTTTAATATAATCTCATTATTTGGGGATCTGACTTATGATTTTTGAATGCTAATACTATCTCATGCAGTGTATACTCAAAAAAGAGTCTTTCATGGAAAGATTGAACAAAATTCCTTCAATATTTTAAATTTCAGTATGGGGGTGGGTGGGAGGAAGAGAGTTCCCCCCCACACACACACACAGAGACAGAAGTAGCGTTCATACATGCCATCTGCTGACACCGATCCATTGAGAAAGTCAATCAAAGTTTGTATGAAATGAAGCATTATTTTAAAGTTTAGGACCATGTAAAGTCAGCACACTGCAGGCTTTTCATTTTTGGGGGGATCAATTTAAAGCTAAACCAGTTTAAAAATAAACCTGTCAAATTGCAGTCCCAAAAAATTAAAAATATTTCAGTTCTTAGCATGTGAAAATGGACTGTTGGAATGAAAAGGTTGAAAATGTCTAGCCTGGACATTTTTGTGCAGCCTGAACTATCTCATTAATATTTTTTTCTATTACAATAGTGCTTGGAGGCCCCAACTAGATCAGGAGTCTGTAGTCCGAACTATTGTACCAACATAGGTCTGATCATGCGAACACACACACTGTGTCTTATTGACATCAGTGGGACGAGGCACACAAGGTAAGTGTTTACAGGATCAGGGCCAAATAGAAGACAGAGTACCTGCCCCAAGGGGCTTGCCATCTAGGTGTGAAATCCTGGTCCCACTGAAATCAACAGGAGTTTTGCCATTGACTTCAACGGCCAGGATTACATTCCTGGTGTTCCCAGGTGCTGGGCCTACATGCTCCTACTACATAAGCATTTGAGTTAATTATAGGGTGCTCACTTGTACTGAACTCATCAATTTCCACAATTACTATAAACTATTTTAAATTAACACTATCAAGGCTGGAAGGCCCAAAATTTGACCTACCTTTCTTTCTTTTAGATGCTTGTAAAACCCAAAGGCTCTAGTCACCGGAAATTACCCACCATCTTCCATGATACAGGCTGCAGATAAGATACTGGCTATGTAGTAAGCCAGAGAACAGGTTGCCTGCTATGTAGAACCCTCCAGAAAAAGAAAAACTCCCCTGCATTCCACAGAATGGCAGAGATGTGCTAAGTGAGAAGAACTTGAGTAAATGAACTTCTTGCTTCCTGGCCACTGCTTCCTAACTCTGAAGATAGGTATACTGTCTCTTTAAAAGTGGTGGCTGGGGAGGGTTCTATATAGGAGTGCTAGAATGAAAGAGAGGGAGAAAAAGTAGCCTTAAGGCCAAGCCCTTGTGGTTCTTATTCTCATTTAGCTCTTATCTCCGTGTTAGAAGAAGGCGATTATTTACCATTATCAAATGTGACAACGGCATCCTCAGTCTGTCTGTCTTTCTCTTCAGCCTGTGCGAGTTACGGCCCTAGTAAAGTACCAACAAAGTGCGGGATGTTTTACAGGCCGATATGAAGACCTCTCCGTCTAGCAATTCACATAAGTAGCCCCAGCAGGCTAAGAGGGAGAGAAGAAATAACTTTCCCACGCTACTCTCCAAGTGCTAAAGAGGAGCTCGTGCTCCCCATTGCAACGACACACCTCTTGTAAAAGCACCCCTAGACTGAAGTGAAAAGGACCATCTCCCCTGCCCATTACCATTGGTTGGGTGGAGTGGAGAGTGGCAGGGGACTTCAAACGAGCTAGCAGCCACCAAGATGGTCTTTAGTCCACATATTTCCCCATTAAAATTCCCTCCTGTCTGACATTCAATCAGGCCAACCCCCATACACACTGGCCTGTGTTATTACCATCAAACCTACTGCCATATATGGCAACTGGATCAGAGTCTTGTGAAAAAAAAGAGCGTTGGGCAGCTGTGTAATGTTGCTTTAGGCACTGGCACTGCACTGCTGCTACAAATGTGGAGGTACCCCCTCAGAACGGAAAGCTGCCTACACCGTCCTCTGGATGCGGATATTATTTTAGGCCGAAAAGCTCCCCTTGCAATCACGGATATGATTTTCTACAAACAGATGTTTTAATACCCGTTTTATGAAAACAAATGCAAAGAAAGGAGCTCAACCCACGAGCTAACAAATCACTGATTCCATGTGAAAGAAGGGGGAAATTATTAGGGAAGGAATATTATCTAGTGGTTAAAGCAGGTAACTGAGTATCAGAACTCCTGGGTTCTCTTCCCATACTTACTGCAGACTGTATCTGTGACTTTTAGGAAAGTGCAATTCTGCCCTAGAAAGCGACTATGCAAGTACGACATGTGTGGTTCCATATTAAGCGTTTCTCTGATTTTCATATCACATGTGCTCATTTTACACATAAACATTCTTTTTCTTACTGCCAGTCCCCCGAGCCCACTCTGGACTGTGGCAGTAAAGCTGTGTCCTTTCATATCAACAGCAATAGCAGAGATTCTGCAAGCCAGACTAAACTTTCAGGTACACCTCTATCACTCATGTAGTCTTCACGTTATGCCTTCAACAACACTTACATAAGCCCACTGGCCTTTCATTGGTTTGCACTAGTGTAACTGAAAACATAATCTGAAGACAAGGGGGTTGTACAGTTAGATGAGGCTAGACAGAGCCCAATCTGACAGACATGGATGGAGTGTGCAAATATGTTTGTAAAAAGCCTCTTTTCATATGCAAACTGAGCAAATGTGACATAGAAGTCTGCCAGGCACAACAAAAAGGGAACCACACAATGCCACTTTTAAGACACAACCACAATTTAACCCTTTTGTGTCTCAGTTTACCCACCTGCAAAATGGGAGGAAACAACCCCTCAAAGGGCTATTATAGGGTGTAATACATTAATGTTTGTGAAGTGCTTTAAGAACAAAAGGTAAGTAACCATTTTTTCTTCTTTGAGTGCTTGCTCATGTTGATTCCATTCTAGGTCATTCACAAGCAGTATCCACAGAGGTGGGCTTGGAGTTCACCGCTTGGCGGCTTGCAGTACTGCTCTACCGAAGCCAGCATCATCCAGGGCCTGCCGAGTAAGTGCATAGCGGGCCGTGAAGGTACACCTCTACCCCGATATAACGCGATCCGATATAACACGAATTCTGATATAATGCGGTAAAGCAGTGCTCCGGGGGGGTGGGGCTGCGCACTCCGGCGGATCAAAGCAAGTTCGATATAATGCGGTTTCACCTATAACGCGGTAAAAATTTTTGGCTCCCGAGGACAGCGTTATATCGAGGTAGAGGTGTATGGACAGACGACTAGATATCCTGGATAGGCACTTGAGCCAAAAAGGCTGCCGAAGAGGCCTGTGCCCTGGTAGAGTGGGCGGTGATGATTGTTGGGGGTGGCACCTGTGCTTGATCATAGCAAAAGCGAATGCAGGAAGATATTATCTGAGCAGAAACAGGGTGACCTTTCATTCTGTCGGCCACAGCGACGAATAATTGTGTTGACTTACAGAACGGCTTGGTACTGTCAATATAAAAGGCGAGTGCTTGTCTGACGTTGAGGGTATGCTGCCTGCACTCCTCTTCCGACTTATGCGGCTTCAGGAAGAAGACCAGTAAGTAAATATCTTGGCTTGAATGAAACTGAGAGACTACCTTGTGGAAGGAAGGCTGGGTGCGGTCTTAGTTGGACCTTGTCCTTGTAGAAAACTGTGTAAGGTTAAAAGACCTCCTGAATGAGGAGTTGCTCGTGAGAAGGGTCCCTGAAGAGGGACGGAAAGGAGGATGGAAGGTTGGTCGGCTACAAACTGCAGGGTATAGCTCAACGAGACTGTGTCGAGCACCCAGTGGTCCAAGGTGATATGGGACCAGGCTGACCGGAAGGGGCGGAGGCAGTTGAGGAAGATGGGGAGCGGATCTGTTGCAGTGACGGGGGCGTTGTCCTCGGGCGCACCCTCAAAATGAGGGTGCTTTTGGCTGCCTTAGTCCCTGGAAGTACCAGGCTGGGCAGATGGGCGAGATGACAACTGGTGGCATTGCTTAAAACCCCGTCTTTGTTCTTCTTTGTGTAGGGGCTGGATCTAGGGGCACCCCAAGACCTTGATAACGGCGGAGGCGGCGGTGGACGGAATGGCTTTCTAGCCTGCTGAGTATGCAGGCCCAAGGAGCGGAGGGTGGCCCGGGAGTCTTTAAGGCCATGGAGCCTTGCATCAGTCAGCTCTGAGAGAAGCCCCGTTCCCTCGTAAGGGAGGTCCTGGAGGGTGGATTGCATCTCCTGGGACAACCTGGAGGTCTGTAACCAGGAGCTATGCCTCATGGCTACTGCAGAGGCGACCACCCTGGACGCCAAATCTGTGGCATCCCAGGCCATCTGGAGGGCACCCCTAGCTACTGCCTGGCCCTCTTCCACCACAGTGGTGAACTCCAGTGCCCGATCATGTGGGAGGCTCTCCCTGAACTTGCTGACTGAGTCCCACAGGTTGAAACTGTATCTGCCAAGTAGGGCCTGATAGTTTGATACCCTAAATTGGAGGCTTGCTGTTGAATAAATCTTTCTGCCAAATAAATCCAGCCTCTTGGCATCTTTATTTTTGGAGGTGCCACCCACCTGGCCTTTTCATTGACGGCAGATATGACCAGGGCCCCCGGGGGAGGGTGTATATATAAATATTCAACCCCCTTTGTGGGGACATAATACTTCTTTTCCGCATTCTTGGATGTGGGCGGAATGGAAGATAGGGTCTGCCACCCTGACATGGTGATCTTCAGGACCCCTGGATGAACGGGCAATGCCACCCGGGCTGGGGCAGAGGAGGGGATGACATTGAAGAGGTCATCAGGCTCCTCAGCTAGCTCCTCAACCTCCAAGTTCAGGTTGGCTGCCACCCTTTTAAGTAGGGCTTGGTGCTCCCTGAAGTCATCGGGGGGGTGGGGGGCGCGGAGGAGCTGCCGGTTTGCGAGGGCCCCGCCGCCGCCTCGTCTGGGGACGACGAGGACGACTGCATTGCTGGAGGGAGGGGAGCATCCCCGTGCTGCGTCAGGGCTGTTCTTTGGCCACTGGGGCCTCCTGCGAAACCGCTGCTTCGGATTTGGCCCCTTGCTCCAACACTGGTGCCAGCTGCGCCAGGTGTATGTTGTCCAAAGCCACCTGGGAGGAGTGGTGGGAGTATGGTGCAGGCATAAGAAGCACCCCCACGGGTTCCAGTATTGCCACTGGGCGGCCCATTGCCCTTGACCTTGCGGGCTCCCAGATAGGGGATGATTTGTCCTTTACAAAGGAAGAGCTGAACTGTCCAACTGACCCGGACCACTGCCCTTCCAGTGACCAGGGCGGGGCTGTGGAAGCCTGAGTCTGTCGACTGACTCTCGCCGGTGGTACAGGGAAGGCGAGGGCTGGTGCCTGCCTGTAGAACGGTATCAGGGTCCCGGTGACCGGTGCTGCGACCAGGAACGGTCTTGTGCTGGAGGGGACTGACACCTGGGAGATCTGCGAGGCGATGGTGACCTGCGCCTTGGCGATCTCTGGCGGGAGGACTGTTGGTACTAGGTGTATGGGGATCGGCATCGCGACTCCGGAGTTCCATGTCTCGCAGGTGGGGAAAGTGGTGTCTGAGATCTGGGCCTCCTGACCGGAGACCGAGGTTGCAGTGCCGGGGTCCTTGACTGTGGCAAGGGGAACAACGCCTGCGGTCTGGGGACCGAGGACGTTCCACTGCCTTTAGGGGCAGTCCCATAGCCGTTTTGGTCGTCTGAACTGGTGTCTTGGTGGGATCCACCGTGCGGCCAGGCGTCTGTGGTGCTAGTCGCCCTAACTGTTCTTTGGCCGCCGCGCCCGCTTCGGGAGCAGGTGTCCCTGAAATGGGCCGGGACCCCATACCTCTCCCCAGAGTCGGGTCCCTGGCTGTGCTAGGGGTCCGACCACAGTGGTATCCCAGAGAGCCACCATTGCAGGCATGAGGCCTAACACAGGTTCTTTGCCCGAAGTCCCCTTGCGCAATGACTATGGCCCAGTTGATTTAGACCAATTCTTTGGTACCGGAGAGGGGAAAAGGTGCCTGGCGCATCCCGGTGCTGGCGGTGCACTGTGTGCCAATGCCGAAGTACCTGGCATGGAGTCCGAATCCGAGGGCTCCAATGCTGGGTGCAGAGCAGCCTCCATGAGGAGGGACCTCGATCGAATATCCCGTTCTTTTTGAGTTTGGGGATGAAAATTTTTGCAGATCAGGCATTTTTCTTTTCTATGGGGCTCCCCCAGGCACTTCAAATAACTCTCGTGAGGGTCACTGATTGGAACACGGCTTGGAGCCTGGGGAACGGGGCATGCCCCGCTTCGGGACAAAGTCCCAGCTGGGACTCTAACTACTAAACTACTACTGTGCACTTAACAGCTAACTAATCACTCGACTAAATAACAAAGGGGAACGATCTAAACAATGAAGAACCACTAATGTTCTTGCTAAGCAAGACCAGGCACACCAACCAACCGTCATGGGTGGTAAGAAGGAACTGAGAGGCATAGGGCCGGTGGTTCCTGATAAACTGCTGCATGAGTGTCGGCCCTACAGATACCACTAAGGCAAAAGTCTCCGACAGTTGTGCATGTGGGCGCATGCACACCTAGAATGGAATCAACATGAGCAAGCACTCGAAGAAGAACTCTACTTCCATCTAGGTACACCATCAACATTTTCCATTAGTGACCCAGCCCAACCCTGCTTAGCTTATGAAAGCTGATGGGATCACAGCAGTATAGTTGGAAACATTAAACTAAAGAAACTTTACCCAAACAATGCATAAAATTATAAAAAAATGAATATATTTTGATAAAATGGATTTTTTAGATGGTCTTTCACACAGTGCTTGATGACCAAACATTAGAAAACACACTCTAGAAAGCAATACTACAATGGCTAGAGGATGGACTTCACGACTACTCCGTCTCTGTAATGGTCATGATTTTGGACCTTAAGCCAAAGATATCGTAAGTATCTTTGGCATAAAATTGTTTTTTTTGTTCAAAGACCAGTTTTCATATGAAGGGGTTGCTTGCAACACAGAACCCATTTACCTGCATGAATGAAGTCACTAAAGGAAGTATATTGCTGTAATACCATTTATTAGTATTTTTATTTCTTCATCCACTACCTCTTTGGGGCATGCTAAACAAGTGTAATTTCTCGCAGCCAATTGGACATATTGGAACAAATATTCAGACCATATCCGTAGCTGCACACATGCATGCATATTCTCAAACATCCATTGACAAAGCTCACTTTTGAGGCACAAAGAGTAACTATGCACATCTTTTCATGAGCATGTTTATAGGCGCAATTCAGTTTTACTGATGTAATCTCTAGAGCAGCCTGGAATCTGTAATGGTTATGCTTGGTGCTCTGAAATTCTGACAGACTGGTGACATCAGTTATTCTTTCAACCAAGCATTCTTTAGCTGGTAAGCCTGAAACTGCCTATGTGGTTTGCTGTCTAGACTTTAGATTTCTCAGCTGTTTTCTGGTGTCATCTCTATAGAATTCTTTAAAATCGTCTATGTATGTACTAGAGTTCTATTTGTTCTACCATCAAATAATCATACTTGAATTGACATTTTTAAATCAGTTGCTTAAATAAAGTAATGTATATTGTCAAAATTACATCTTATAAAAGGATAAAGTCAATTTCTTCAAGGAAAATCACTTGACCAGTCCTCCTCTCCCTAGATACTGATCTTGGCCTGTTCAGGCTAAAGGAAAAAGTACTAGCTTGAGACTTAAATTTGGATCCTTGCATGAGAACAACTTGTGCTTGGCTTCTAAGCTGGCCCCACAGGTTCATATTTTTGAAGAAGATGGCATCCCTGTTTGATAGGTGGAAATGGAAGTGTTCTGATAGGAGGAAAATAAGGATCCAATCAGCCTTCTTGTCTAAACAGTACAATCATCTCAGAAGTTTGGGGAACTAAGTGTGCTGGATATAGCCACGGCTGTATTTCCAAGGTGGGTGAAGCAATTCATGCATGGGAATATATAACTTAAATCTAGCCCATGCAATGTCTGTTGTGCAGAACCATCAGCTGCTCTGCTGCACTTGCAAAGTGTGAGGCTGCTAACACTAAAACAATACCAACCTCAGATATCCCATAGCACTAACATGGCTGTGTAGATCTTCCCCGTTTCAGAGACTGCAAACCCATGCCGTATCTTTAAGTAGTGTTGTATTAACTTATGAATGATTCATGTATGATTGTGTTCTACTTTATACAGCTCATGCATGAACTACAAACAGTACAGGGTCATTTGTAAACAACACCAGAGAAACGCCATCCTTTGGGGTGGCTTGAAAATACTGTTTCAGGCTTCCAGAGACCTACGGCTGGTCTACACTAACCCCTCAATTTGAACTAAGATACGCAACTTCAGCTACGTGAATAACGTAGCTGAAGTCGACGTACCTTAGTTCGAACTTACTGCGGTCCAGACGCGGCAGGCAGGCTCCCCCGTCGACTCCGCGTACTCCTCTCGCCGAGCAGGAGTACTGGAGTCGACGGTGAACACTTCTGGGTTCGATTGATCGCGTCCAGACAAGACGCGATAAATCGAACGCAGAAGTTCGATTGCTTGCCGCCGAACCAGCGGGTAAGTATAGACGTACCCCTAGAAACAAAGAGTGTGGGACATATAAAGGATCAGTATAAACAGGCTAGGGGTAGGGTTGCTAGGTGTCTGGTTTTCGACTGGAACACCCGGTTGAAAGGGGACCCTGGCGCCTCCAGTCAGCACTGCTGACCAGGCCATTAAAAGTCCAGTTGGCAGCACAGCGGGGCTGGCAGGCTCCCTGCCTGGTTCAGTGGGGCTCCCGGGAAGTGGCTGGCATGTACCTCCAGCTTGGGGGCGGCCACAGGGACTCCGCACGCTGCCACCACCCCAAGTGCCAGCTCTGCAGCTGGGAACCATAGCCAATGGGAGCTGCGGGGGCAGCGCCTGCGCGCAGAGCCTCCTGGCTACCCTTCCGCCTAGGAGCTGGAGAGACATGTCGCTGCTTCCTGGGAACCACCTGATGTAAGTGCCACCTGGAGCTTGCACCCCTCATCCCCTCCCGAACCCTAATTCCTTGCCCCAGTCCTGAGCCCCATCCTGCACCCAAACTCCTTCCTGGAGCCCACACGCCTCACCTCCCGCACATCAACCCCCTGCCCCAGCCCTGAGCCTCCTCTTGTACCCCAAACCTCTCCATCCCCGGCACCACCCCAAAGCCCGTACCCCGAGCCCAGAGCCTGTATCCCCTCCCACACTCCAACCCCCTGCATTAGCCCAGAGCCCCCTCCCACACTCCAAACCCCTCGGCCGCTCCCCCCAGCCCGGAGTCCCCTCCAGCACCCCAAACCTCTCATCCCCAACCCCAGCCAAGAGCCCGCATCCCCAGCCGGAGCCCTCACCCCCTCCCACAGCCCAACCCCCCACCCCAGTGAAAATGAGCAAGTGAGCGAGGGTGGGGGAGAGCGAGCAACAGAGGGAGGGGAGATGGAGTGAGTGGTGGGCAGGGCCTCGGGGAAGGAGCGGGGCAAGAGTGTTTGGTCATCTGCAATTATAAAGTAGGCAACCCTAATTGGGGGCCCACATTTTAACTGGGCAAATGGACAGGATATTCTGTCCAAGGAGAGGTCCCAGACTTGCTGAAGGATTGGACCTCTTTGGGCCCAAAGGAGTGATGCGTCCTTTCTGCTATGTTTATCAGTAAGTGTGTGGGAACTTTTGTTGTTTTTATAGGTCCTCTCTGTAATGCTTTGTCCTTAAAATAAATGTACTCTGCTGAGAAAGAGCTGTGTGGTCACCTGAAACTGCTCAATATACCGGTCATAGCCCTTGGAAAGTAACCAATGCATAAGTGCCGGCCGTTACGCAGACTGGCTTGCGGGGGATGTCACAGTGTATGGTAGGGGGCTGTGCAGCCTTAAAACCCCTGGTGAGGAGGGAGAGGGATGCCGGTGTCTGCCCAAGAGAGGTAATGGTTGTGAGCTTGAAACTTTAGGTGGGTGCCCCTGGGGGACCACAAATGGAGAATACAGGTGCAGGTACCCTGAAACTGTGGCACTTCCCAGTGGCAGAGTCTATGACTCTGCCCTGTCTGACAATCAAATCTAGAAATCACATGCTGGGGACAGAGATCATGGGAGGGAGTGCCTCCCAGCTGATTGAAAGACAGAGGGAAATTGAGGGCCCCATCATCTGCCCGTTGAAGTCAATGATCTGTTTCACTGGAAAAAGAATCTGGTACAGTCTGGAAAGAGCTGTGTTTGGTCAAGAACTCCAACACTTTCGACAGCCAGGAAGAATCAATAGTGGCTCTTCAGCACTAAAAATGCTCCCCCATCTATTTGTAGAAGGAGGACATTCCCCCCCCCAGCCACTCCTCCCAACACAACACAGTGAACTCATTCCCAGTATTGTCCTTTCCTGCACACATCCACACACATTGCAGGAGCTGACAGGGAGTTATGGGGTAAACAGTAAAAAGAACATTAGCTGCAAAATAGTGCAACTTGAAATCTGAGGCATCCGACCATTGTATTCCATTGAAAAGTAGTATTTCTAATTGACTAAAACTGAGCTGCTGCCAACACAGCATAAACTGCTTTAGGATTGTTCTGGAGCAGGCAATTTGTATAGTATGGAGTATGTTATAGCAAAGTTGTAATCTTGGAAGTTGAGAGGACAGTAGCCTTGCCATGTACTTGAAATAGCTTTATTAATGAAAAGCTTTGTAGTGTGATGGAACTGAATAAACTACTGTCAATCTGTCTCCAAACGTTCTGCAGATTGCCTAGTCTTTCACTCTCAGCACAGATACAATTTTGCAAAGCCTTTTTTTTTTTTTTTAGTAGCAGGAATGTGCCTTGTATGTGGAAATAACTATCTCTGCCTGTGTCTGTGAAGACTGTTTTGTGTATAAATAAATACATTAGACATGTTTTATGAAAGAAAGCCTGATAAGCGCCAATGCATTCAGCATTGCAAAATCCAAGTTTAGAACAACACAGGAAATAACAGTGCATTTAATATGATCTAATTACAATGAAATTCCTTTGAAAAAGAATGTGACAGACAATGCCATTTCATTCTAATCAGCTGCCATATGCGCATGCGGGACAGATTCCAATCAGTGTTTATGAAATGTTAAATGAATTAACAGGACACTTATTCAGTGCTACTTTTTAAAAGTACTGGTGTTATAAATAGCCTATAAGAGATCATTGTTACTTTCTATGAAAATCCAAATATCAAATCCTGAGATCAGAGTCTGCTCTAGACACAGGCAAGTTAGGCAGTTGCTAGGATGGCAGAGTTCAGGACCTCCCCTGGTTCCTTCCAGGAGTGGTGGCAGGTGATGAGGCTGGCGGGGCTGCCAGTTGGGGCTCCTAGGGGCAGGAAGCGGACCCCAGTCGGGCTGCTGAGGAAATGCTCTCATCCCTAGCCGCTCCCCACCCCTAGTGCAGGTACGATTGTGGCTGCAGATGCAACTCAGGCACTGAGTGGCTCTGAACTACTCCTGGCAGCACTGCCCAAAGCAGTGACCTGCCTGGCTCCACGTCAGCACCCAGCCCACATCTGCTGCTCAGTGCCCAACCTCTGCAGACCCTGGTGCCTGGGCAGCTCTCAGCACCTGCCCTGGCTGCTAATCTGGACTCACACTGCGATGGCCCTGTACTACAAGCCTGACTGTGAAGAGCTCATCTAGAATGGTATGAGTGGCTTGGGGCTTGCTGGGGACCAGGCAGGGGTGCAGGCTTGGGGGGTGAGAAGTGCAGGGGGGCCTGGGTTGAGCTGTGTGGCTCTTGGAAAAGAACTGAAGTGTGGGTCAGGAGTCCCTGGCCCTGGGAGGGATGGAGGAGGCTGGGGAAGGGTTACAGGAGGCAGATGGGGAGTGGGTCACTGGCCCAGGGGGTGAAGGACATCAGGGAAGACTTGTGGGGGGAAGATAGGGAGCAGGTCCATGGCTCCTGGGGGGTGGATCCCTGCCACAAACTTCTAAGCAAATAGGAGGAAGGTGGCACACTGAAATTTTGCGTAGGGCGGCCTCTGCCTGAGATATTAAAGAGCAGAACAAAGGCTAATCTGGTGGTATAGAGAATTACAGATTAACTTTCCATTCAGCAAGTCATCATGCAGTCATGCCTCTGAAACTGCTCTTCACTTCTTCTCTTTCCATAGGAAGCCCACATGCCATCAGGAAATTCTTACGTGTTTAATCAAACCGTGTTTAGAAACATACAATTTATTCTTCAGAAAATAAGTACCATATATGGTTACATCAGAGCAAAGCATAGAGAATGTTGGGTGGATTCTTATGTATTCAGACTTCTAGATGCTCTTAAATTGCTGGATTAAAAGTTTTTAAAAAAAGCCACTATAGCTTAAGTTTCCCACACTACCTCACTGACCTTCACATCTGAGAACAGCAAAGTCCAACATAAATACTAGTAATCTGGTTAGGATCTGAAACTGCAGTACTTGCACTGGGGACTTCCACATTTCTAGACACTGAACAGAACAGAGTGAAAAATGGCAAAATCCTGTTTCTCAGAAGTCTGCATTTCCAGGACAAACTGCAACACCTGACACGCTGCTAGAACAGGACTTGAAACCTGGACTAAACCTTCTAGACAGACTGAAACATACCTGCACTTCTGCATGCACAGAACACGTGCTCCCTGCAATTGACAGTACTACTACAGCTGTGCCTGAGTAATGTACTTACAGTAACATATTGCCAATTATCTTTTTCTTTAATACATTTTAAAGTGCTACTTCTTATTGTGTCTCTCGATTTGTTATATATTCTTTCCCCTCCTGCTTTCATCCCTCTTTTTCTCTTTCCTATCATAGCTCAGGATTAATCTTTTTCCTGCAGTGTCATCTGCTCCCCTTCCATTTCCCTCCTCCGCTTATGTACCTTCCTCATTCTTTTGCTACATCGTGCTCTCTAATTCCTCCGCCACTTTTTTCCTCTCCCCCCTCCTCTTCACACAGACATCTGCACCCATCTACAGAGCTGACAGGTGTTCTGTATCTCATGGGACACACTCATTTGGCAACACTGTCACACCTACCCATAGCTCTGTAGGCAGGAGTTGCAGTTGTGCCTTCTGACCTCTATGTCACCTGCTGAGCAGGCAGGCTTCACTCTCACTGTTCCCCCTGCTGGATCCCAGCTGAAGGAAGGAGCGTTGGCACCAGCAACACAAGGTGAGAGGCCCAGCTGGCATCAAGCTCTCTTATTTTGTCCCTACAACTGCCCACATCCAGCTCCACCAGGCTTCTCACGAGCAAACATCTCCACACCCATCAGAAGACACACCCTAAATTCCCCAGCAGCAGCAATCACCCCCAGCAACCAATCAGCCAACACCAATTCCCCCCCTGCATCTTCCCCCAGCGACCAGCCAGTCCCAGCAGCCCCATCAATCAAAAACCCCTCCAGGCACCTCCATACTGCTTTCAGCTCTGCCGCCCACCCAGCTGCCCCTAAGATAGCCACCAGCTGCCCTCAGTCACCCCCACTTTCTACTGACAAGATTTTGGCCAACTCCTGGGCCTACCCCTACCACTGTTTAGGGAGAACATGTATATCATAAACTGAAGTTTATGGATATTTGCAAATTAGCTCATGAACTAATTTGCATAAAATGCCACATGGAGCTGTGCAAAGCATAGCAGCTATGCATCTTCATACCTATCCATATTCACAGCCACTCTCACATAAGCTTATCCATTTACCTCCACAACCACACCTGCTACTCATAGGCTCCCCAGCTTCCCTCTCCCCTCCTATAACTGCTCCATAGCTCTCCCCTCCCCTTCTCTTAAAGGTGTAGTGGTTCAGGGCTACACTATTCCCTTGCTATATCAGAAAGCAGCAAGCAGTACCTGGGTCTTTCTGCTCAACAGCCCCCTCTGCCTACTCCAAGTTTCAACTTGCCCCAGTCAAGAGGGATTTTACAAGCCCTGCGCTAGGTTTGGTAGAAAACATTTTCACTTATGGGCACAAAGAATTTCTTCCATAAACCAGGATGTTAAGAAGATAAGTGAACAATGTGTACTAATCTCTGCAATTCCCATCCACAACATACATGGCACCCATATGATTCGGCATATGAACTCAGTGCAATTACTCACACGCATAGTTACTCAGGCACATAAGCTCTCTCAGGATCAAGGGCCCAAGAACGTAAATATGTCCGGGTGGAACAGAAATTTACTGGTATGAATTTGGAGTAGCTGCTTCACTCATGAATGGCAAAACCATGAATTCTTGTAAGTTATGCAGGTCACGCCAAAGGAATACCAATAAAACCTTTAACCAATCTAGATCATCATCTATTTTGCATTACACACAATTTACAGAAACCACTCCCCCCATTTTTTGTGTGTGTTCTAGAAAGCTAACACACGCTTTACTGGTATTGTTTCCCTCTCTTTTCTGCCTTGGTTACAATTTATTATTTTTGAAACACCAATGGTAATGCTAGGCCCTGTGGAGCCAACTGCCTTTGAAGCAAGAGTTCCCACTGCACAGGCTTAAGAGGGAGCATATATGATGATGCAAAGCATGGTATTCATTTGAAAGAAGGTGAGGATTGGCTTTTTATTAGCATAAAACAACCATTTCTGGCTTTGATTCATCACAAGATAACAGGGTTGTTGCAGTTTCAGGAGTAAATATTATACTATCATTTTGGGGAGAAATTCTACATTTGAAGAGAAGCAAACATTTTCATAACAGATTTGTTAGTTTTTTAAACAGGGAGAAGGGGGTGGCTGTTTGAAAGCAAATCACTAGTTACTTGTTAATTAATTCTAAAAAAAACCAAAAAAACCCAAACCTAAAACCTACTGTCTTTTGCTTGTATTTTTTTTAATCAATACCAAAACTAATTTCAGTAATTTGAAGTTACCGGGGAAAACGTCCTTCTCCCGTCTCAATATTTAGCATCATGTGGCATTTTAATAAATACTGATTTGTTTCAGAGACTTTAGTGGCACAAAGCAGATCTTATGACTTGCTCTCCACGGATTCAAAATCTGGTTTCTCATAAAATTGTACACTTGAAAGTGGCTGCCTGATATTTCACGTGACCAGAGGAATTCAGTAAACACAGCCATTCCTATTCAGGAAGAAGTGTCATCATACAAGGCTAAAAGTGAAAGGATGTTGTCAGTGGCAGGCGAAAGAGCTCAAGGGCTGGATATATGGGGCCATTCTTCTGAACAAGAAAAATACACCCAACTACCTAAAACATTAATTTAAAAAACAGCCACATTTTCATATCTCACCTTTTAATATCAATTGATACTGAGTAACGAACGCAATGTTTTATTACCAGAAATGTTTTTAGATATGTAACTGGTCAGAAACCATCCAGTACCTTCAACCACTGTTCCGCCTGCTCTTTGCTCTGTACTGCTAGAACCAGTGCATCTGTTCCTTGGTGAGTGATTTTCAGCTCATGCTTCTTCTTTTTACTGTCTTTGGGAATGTATGTGATACTGCAGTCATTCAACAGCAGTTCCATCTGAGCTTGCTGATCCTTGGAACTTTTATAACACTAAATAAAAATGAAGTATGTTATTAGGTTAAAACTTAATTTCATGCACTTTTGGTGAAAGCCCTTATTGTATAGCATTACTTCACTGCTTTAGCTTTTCTCACTCATCCCCTTACCACATACCGAAGTTAATCAATGCTAACTTGGCATCCATTTCTATCACCCCCTTTCCTACAGTGAAATGGCTGCCAGACTGACATTACTGGAGGCTGTTTAATCATAGAATAGGTACAGCATGGGGAATACCATCGCAGGCTTCTTTTACCTACCAATAAGCCTCAACCCTGAACTGGATAAGAGAGTCGGGGGGTAGTTCAGTCTCCATGTTGGTTTACTCTCTGCTAAGACTGATATGAACTTTTCTCCCCCTCAACTGTGACAAACGTTAGTGAACCCCCTTCAGATGCTGGGTCATCGATGAACCTGGCCCAGATTTGAAGCTGTGACCTAAAGGTGAAAGGCTTCACACAGCGTGACTCATCTGATGCCTCATCTAGTGCCCATTCTGAGCTTCCATCCTTCAGTTCTTTCAATCTTTCAGTGCAGTTCAGTTTTATTTAGATGTCATACACAGAATTAATAGATTTAAAACAAAAACAAGTCACGATCATAGCGTTGTGTGCCTGTATTTCCATGTCCAGTTACCTTAACTACATGTGCAAATTGGCCTTTTTACCCCATCTACATTTTCATGAGCATGTACAATAGCTATTTGGATATTAAAAAAGACCTATCTGCATATGCAGTAAGGATAACCGAACACAAAGGTAGACTAACAAATGCACATGCATTTTTATACATGGATCTGAGACCCCTTATTTTAAAGTCTTGCCTTACCCACTTTATGTGCTAAGATTCAGGAACATATAGCAATTGTTAACAGGATATTACAAACACTACAATCAAGGCTGAGAAGGGAATCATTTAAAAACCAATCTTTGTAACTGCTCACAATTTTCTAATTGTTTTCCTTTCAGACTAAAATGTCTTTGGCCTGGTCTCAGCTGAGTGCTAAATAATTTTTTGAGGAAATTTGTTTTATAAAAAAAATCATGCTTAAGTTATTTGAGCATGAAAAGCCACCATCACCTTTTAGCAGTTTAAGAAGCATTTCTGTGGCACATCTTAATATATATTTCTAGATTTTATTTTTCAGAGTATATATAAGAAGTTTACTAAAAACACACATTTACATAACAAATAGCGCCAGATGAGGCTGTATAGAAAGCAATTATTGGCCAAATTATTTATATTGAATGTCTGGTTCTGATCTAAAATATCACATTTTGGTCTCATTTGAATGCTGCATTTATAATATAGGGAATAACTAATCCCTAAACACATATATATTTGTATTACTTTCTGCATAACTCATAGGTTAAGTCTTCTAGGTCTTTCTTCCAATAGTAAACTAATCTTGTTTAAATTGCTCATTCAACTCCTGTTATGATTTTTATTATCTTAATCCTCATTACAGTATTACTGGAAGAAAAAACCCTGGGGGGAAAAATAACAATTTCTTAGACCACACAAGTGGTTAAAGGAACATGTGGTTAAAGGAAAAAGAGTACCACCAGGATTTTAAATAAATAAACTTAATTGTAGAAGAAATATAATGTGCCTTTTTAATTTCTCTTCCTCTCTCTCTCTCTATTTTGATTTTAAGCTTCTATCCTTCATTCCAAAAGTCTGATTCCGATCTTGTGTATGTTGGCATAAATCTGGACTAACAACAGTGAATCCAATGGATTTACACCAATATAAGGGTGAATGAAATCAGAGTCAAACTTTTTTTGACAATTAAAATATATACAATGCAAAAATAATATCCTTAAAACATAAATTGAACTGCCCATTTAATAACAATTTCCCACCATATTTACAGCAACCTCTTCTCTTACCATCTATGTCCCAAAATCTGTCCATTCCCCCTTCAGCCAAAGTAGAAGATGAACTTTGCAGCATACTCAGAACATTGACAGATCTGGGCCATGAGGACCAACGAGGCAAAATGAGTTGCTAAATTGAGGGTCCCCCCTTTGTGGAATATCCCTTTCCAGCTGCTACCAAATTTTTAAGTTGGGATACAGCCATCATAAGCTCATCTGCTAATTGCAACTTTGTTGGCACCACACAGGAAGAGAGTAAACAGACCACACGTGATTTAGGGTGTAGAAATGAAACCCTCTCATAAGCAGAGCCGTCCCTAGGGTATGGTGAATTGGGGCAACCGCCTTGGGCCCTGCGCTTGGTGAGGAGGTGGGCGGGAAGGTGAGGTGGGGGGGCGAGGAGTGCCTCCCGCCCACTGGCGGGCCCTGCCGATCAGTGCCTCCCCCTCTCTCCCAGTGCCTACCGCCGATCAGCTGTTTCATCTGTAGGCGCTGTGGAGGGAGGAGCGAGGATGCAGCACACTCAGGATAGGGAGTGGAACTGGGCAGGGAAGAGGTAGGGGAGCAGGTGGGGCACTGGGGGAAGTGGTGGAGTGGGGGCAGGGCCTACCAGAGCCAGGGGGAGTACTCCTGGCAGATAGAAACTCGGCGCCTATGTCCCGGGCCACGCACCCCCCTAGGGTCGGCCCTACTCATAAGATAATCCTTTTTTCACTAAACAGAAACAAGTCTTGCAGCAGGAAGTTTACTGAGTCATGGACCTGCAACTGATGACCACTATATGAAAGAAACATAATAGAGTTCTAGAGAATGAACACACAGAGACATTTAAATCACTTCCATCTTTCCTTTCTATGATGCAGCTGTGAGTTATGTGAATATTGCATCTGTAATTACAGCAGAACAGATGGCGAAGGTTTAGTTTTAAGTATATACATTACAATAACATATGCTGCCAAGGGACTTGTTTCTCTCTAAGGGTCTGATCCAACAGCTCTTATACAGGGAAAACTCTCACAGAATCTAGTGGGATTTTTGCCTCCATAAGGGTTGGATTTACAAGGTTTCAGGGATGAAATATATTAGACAGAAATAGGCTTCAGGCTATGTTCTCTGCATCAGAGAATTTTCTAGGGTGTAGGTTTCACTCTGACAGGTTCCACGTTCTAAGTGGCTTTAAAAAAAGCAATCAATCGATCGATATGGGACCCCTGGTCTTGGGTTCTTGTTCATGACGATGCTCTCTGACAGCAATACTAAACTTGATTGCTATTTACAATATATTTAGCATAAGCCATTTTCCTTTAAAAATAATCACATCTTTAAATGACAAACAAAATCTAGCAAAGGAAATAAAATAATAATTACCAGTAGTTTGTTTTCTTTGATAACACACAGTAGTTTGGTCCATTGTCCAAATCGCTTCTTTCTCAAGAGGAAGGCACAGATTTTGGCATCCTTTACGAGGTCCATAGAAGCCTCCTCAGAAGGCCATTGATGTCTCATTTTTTTTCCTTTTCCATCTTCCTCCTCTTCGTCATAAGATTCGTAAGAGCTGCTCATAGCATCTGAGTCATAATCTTTAAGGAAAGTATAAAAGTGCCCAGTTAAAACCATCAACCATGAAATACACCTATAAAACTGAACAACTGTAATGGGATCTATTTTAAGTACTACCTTTTATTCTAAAGACAAACCAAAAACAATATATTTTTCAATCCTCAGTAATATCAATACATTAAGTTTATTGAGTATGAGATGCTATAAAAATGAGAAGTGCATCATCATTAGATTTAACTATAGAGCCATAATTATACCCCAGGAATTTTAGCTAAAACTGTAACTTGGGAATTAATGCTTAGCATTTAGACACTGCTTATTTTGAAAGTGCTACTTGCAATTTCATTTTCCCCCTTTTTTCTAGAGGAAGCAATTATAATCTTTCCCCATTCCTTAATGCAATACTAAACTCTTGGTGACAATGTCTGCATGGAAAGAATAAATGTAAATATTCAGGACATAGCATGTAGAGAAATAAACATGGAGTATGACAGAGCTCACAAGGAATCAAGTATTTCTGTATGTTCAAGTAATTTACACCGTATACAGTAGAAAAATACACGTCTGTACAAAATGTCATAAAATTATAACAGCAACAAGTTACAAACCATGAGACAATTAATGTTAACATAGACGGTGCTGTTGATTGCACCAGTGCCTCTGCTAATGTTGAAAGCATTCTGAAGAAACTCTCTCCTTATGTTCCTTAGTCCACATGCTTTGGGCCTAATGGCAAGACTCTTTTTGATTTAAGTGGGCTTCGTATCACCCCCTTTGTTATTAAGAGCTAGGGGTTAGTTCTCTACTACTGCGAAACTTTGTTATCCTTATCACAGAAATCTGTGCCCCCTACTAAATGAGGACCTTTCTGTCAGCTGGTATGCCTAGAAGCTCCAGAAGGCACAATCCTTCCTAAGCTGTGGAATGATAGGGCTCAGCACTAAGCCAATGCAAGGCAATGGCAAAGAGCTACAAATGAATCCAAAGTTAAGAAACACTACAAGGTTTTTATTGTTTAAAAAAAATAATAAATGAAATAAAAGGGAAGGGTGGGAAAGGTTAGGGAGTATCTATTATTTAATTTAAATTGGCAAACTGGAAAATGGTTTTATATTAAAGACTGTTCATTTTCTCATAATCATGTAAAATAATATGTGAGATCTCCATCTCTTCTAATTACCTCCCTGAAAACCACGACAAAAGAGCCTAAACAAAAACACCCTTCTGGAGGGGTTATTCAGGAAGCTCTATGAAAGTTTACACTACTAAATTAGAAAATGCCTAGGAGGTTATTGATCAAACTCAGACATACAAAAGAACACCCACATGTTACCTGCAGAGACAGAAGAGTTAAAGTGGTGAAATTACGAAACATGAAAATGCAGAATTCAGTAGTTAAATCAGCATTTTCAGGGAGGCCTGCCTATCCCCTTGCCCTAGAGTTATATCCAGAACCCTGGCCCATCCCTCTGGCAACAATCCTCCTTGAAAGGCAGCTCCATTCTTCCTGACTGCTCTATTCTCTGCCACCAGACTCCCTCTGAATCTGAAAACTCCCAGAGGGGTGGCCAGCAGTGGTGGAGAGCAGAAAAGGCAAAAAAACCATTATAGCATTTAAATAAAGTGAGAAGACGGGACCCCATTCCTGATGGTGTTGTCACGGACCATGGGGGAGACCAGGCCCTGCACCCCCGACTTCCTGCGATTCACCATGACTCTCAGCCAGCCAGTTGAACAGAAGGTTTATTTAGACGACAGGAACACAGTCCAAAACAGGTCTTGCCGGTACCGACAACAGCCCCCTCCCCCTTTAGTTAGGACCATCTGGGGGCCCCAGGGAGGCCACAGCCCCGTCGGGAAGCCCAAGCCTCATCGGGTCACCACTCTCCATCTTCCAGCCAGCTCCAAACCTGAACACTCCCTTCAGCCCCCTCCTTTCTGGCCTTTTCCCGGCTCCTCCCCCAGCCTTTGTGTCCTTTGTCCAGTTTCCGGGGCAGAGGTGTTACCTGGCCTCCAACCCCCCTCCTGGGTTCTCATGTTACATGATTAGGTATGCTCCCTTCCCCAATGCAGGCAGCTCCAGCAAAACTCCCCTGCAACCTTCCTAGGTCAATATTCCCCACTCAGCATTCAAATACCACATCAAGAACATTCCCACTTTGTCACAGGCGTGCATCAATTTGATCATTTCTATCTCCAAAATGAACTGACAAGGCTCTTTGTTAAAGATCAGATCCAAATAAGAGAGCATATAGAAGCTACACACTTCCAATATTGCTTTCATTAGGCCACATTTAAGACTCTTCTGCTGTATTACGGACACACCTTGAAGAAGTAGAGTGTTATGTGAACAGAACAACAACTACTTCTTATCAGATGAGAGCCTAGCATAATACCTTTCCAATCTGCATTTTTAGTGTATCTGACGCTGAGGAGGCAAAAGGCAATATTGTATCTGTCTTTGCTGTATTTTAATAAATCATTTCCATTTTATGGGATGTTTTAACTTTCTCATATTCCACGAAAGAATGTTCCATCTACCAAATACCACTGTTATCAGTCATCTCCTTACTGTATTATGAAGAATTGGTTTCTTTTTACCTCAAGCCCCAAGCAAATATCTTGTTTCCTTCACTGCTTTTCAGCAAGGTCATTTGCTTAACCACTGCACTTCTCTTCACAACACTCACATACTTTCATCAAGGTTATTAATACCCCAATTATGGAGGTGCCGGTGGGGACTCCAAATTTAAAGGTTCAGTTTTGCATTTCAAGTATCCATACACACAGACACACACCACCATCATGCACTCTGCATCCAACAATTTAAAAAGTCTTGATTTGGAATGTATATATATACACATTATTAACAAAATAGAATTATAGACCAAGTCATATTTTATTAGACATCTTATTTTGGCACATCTGTTTTGGCACAGAGTTCTCCCTTTGGGAGTTAAAGCACAGGCTGGGTCATTTATCCCTGCATAAAATACTTATTCACCTGGCTCCCTACTACCCCAACTGCTGTTGCCATCATGGTACAAACAAGGGCAATTATCAATACTGAGTAACTATATAATCTTAGTACTGTAAACCCTTGTCCTTCCTCACCACACCTCCTCTGTACTTTCTGATGCACTTTCTCCACGCCATTCATGATTTTATAGACTTCTACCATAAACCTGCAGATTTAAGCTTTCCTTAAAAAAAAAAGTTTCTAGTCCTTGCTGTTGCAAAGAGAACCTTCCAAGTGTGACCTGAATGTGAAAGACGCAGTACCACTGCAGCAATTCAGAAACCTGATGGCAACAACAGGGAAACTGACAAACAAGTTGTGAGTTCAACTGCTTGCCAGGGCAATGAGCTACAGCAGAGGTGATCTTCATGGGAAAGATTTTTTTAAAAAGTTAGGGGAAGGGGGAGTAGTGAGACCTTACCCCACCACCTCTGCAGAAGACAGGACACTGTGGGAGGACAGGGTAGTCGAGAATGGCAACTCAACACTCAGAATACATTAAGGTTGATGGGTATCAAGGAAAAGAGAGATTGCTCCTTTTCCCCAGCAACACAGGGTGAAGGGAAGGGGTTCAAGCCTATCCACACTCACTAACCAGAGATTAATGTCTCTATAACCTACAGGGAATTGACCTTCCGCTAGACCTCAAAATTTCATACTAGCGGAACACACACAATGATCAAGATTATTTTTAAAAGGTGTTTAAAGTTAGGCTCCTAAATCCTCATTTAGGTTCCTAAACTAAGTGGTCTGACTTTCAAAAGTGCAGAGCATCCAGTAGCTCCCACTAACTTTTGAGTCCAGGCTCTATGCAGTAGAGGACAATGGCATACATTTGAGGCAGTCCATTCTAATATGTACTGTATAGGCAGAATTCAATTTTTTTAATATATAATTTCAACAGATAATATCAATGTTTATTTCAAAGCAATGTTTTCAATTTTTATTGATTTTAAATTTTCATGGTTGTGGGAAATTATGGGAGGTTCAGACAACAGGGGAGTTAGACACTAATTTAATTATAGTGGACCCTGGGATTCAAAAAAATAATGCTTTATAACTGTCAAAACACAAATTGTCAACATAACATGTCAAAATATACAAATTAAATATCCTTAAATCCAACTTTAATAAGTTCGCAAGTAGCATTTTTCTTACTTGACTAGCTGTAAATTTTGATTGTTATCAATGGAAATATTTTGGAGGGTTGTGTATGAACGTGAAATCAACGTTCACCGACATTTACCAGTAAAAACCTAATCCTTCCAAGCCTAGTTTTATTTATATATATATATACACACACACACACACACACACACACACTTTTTGGCAGAGCTTGATGGTTATTCTAGTTTCTGTTGTATGAATTACATACTTTTCTGTGTACAAAAATAATACAAATTGTTAAGGAAAATAATACCCTAATACATTTTCACATTATTCCCAATAAGGTAATTCAAAGGATTAACCTGAAGCTAATTTAAACCAGGTCACTCTGGAGCAGTATTTTTCAATAAATGGAGATGGAAAAGAGAGTCATCATCAGTTGAGGCACACTTCGACTTGTTCTTATCTGCAGATAAATATTTATTTACAGACCACAGATAGGGAAATCACCATCATTTTGTTTTCATGAACTATACTCCTGTGGATTTTTCACCTTTTTATAGGAACATGGAAGATGTGAGCCTCTTTACTGTTAATTATAGTAGAAAAAAATATTCTTATTACAGTAGAACCTCAGGAGTTATGAACACCAGAGTTACGAAATGACCGGTCAACCACAGACCTCATTTGGAACCGGAAGTGGGCAATCAGGCAGCAGCAGAGAAAAAAGAAAAAAACCAAATACAGTACAGTACTGTGCTAAACATAAACTACTAAAAAAATAATCGAAAAGTTTAAAAAAAAGATTTGACAAGGTAGAGAAACTGTTTCTGTGCTTGTTTCATTTAAATTAAAATGGTTAAAAGCAGCATTTTTCTTCTGCATAGTAGCTTCAAAGCTGTATTAAGTCAGTATTCTGTTGTAAACTTTTGAAAGAACCACCATAACATTTTGTTCAGAGTTTACAAAGATTTCAGAGTTATGAACAACCTCCATCCCCTTGTAACTCTGAGGTTCTACTGTATGAAGAAACATATACTATAGAGAGTTATATCTGTTTGAACATTTATTTAATCCATTAGAGATAGCATTTTCTCTTTTTTTCCCTCCACTTCTTCATGATGCTGTTTTTGTAGTCTGGGCCCTTAGAATCTGTGTCTTCTCAATCACATCCACCTCAAAATCAGCGCCATATCCTGGCTGCAGTTATTACAAGTAAAATGAGTTTGGTGGTTTTATTTTAGTCACTTATGTTCATATTATTCACAAAGCCATAAGACAAGCTAGCACAAATGAGCTCAATGGGAATTTTGCTAGAGTAGATGGGTAACAAGCACTGAAGAAGGCCTATGGTGAATTTAGCCACTAACTTTACTACAGATAAACAAAGTTGTTGACAGTACTTGTATTCTTCTAGAAGGGTTAAAAGAGTGGATGACAAATACAAAAGGTAATTGAATTCAGCAGAGTTGAGGCAATATAGGTTATGAGTTACGCTAGTTATGCATATAACTTTATGGGAGGTGGGGGGATGGTCCATCTCCCCTAAATGTTCCTGTAGGTCTGGATAGTAATGAAGGTTAATAAAAATAAGTCTGAAATTTGGTTAGCATGTTCTGGGTTATAGCCCCACTGAAACAACTACTGTACAGTACTTTAAAATGCAGCTAATATTTTCTTCTTGAGCTGGGCCCTTGCATTTAGCAGCTAACCATGAACTGGCAGTTCACTGGGTCAGAGGGTGTGAGCAGGACCACCCTGCACTATTTCTGGGGGAGAAGCAGGGAGTGGAAAGTCCCTGAGCACTGCTGTGGCTGAGCGTGTCTATATTCATTTTACATTTTTTGGAACTCTTATTTTTTTGCTCGAATTGCCTAGGTTAAGTTATTCCTATTAACAAGGGCCAGATTTTCTTTGGTTTAGTTTTTTTTATGTTTAGAGCTAATGCATACATATCATTCTCCAAGAAAAACAAAGGACTCTCCCTAAACCACAGTGTACAAATGGCACACAGATCATTTGTTAGTGCTATAATGTTTCTCTTGTTTTATTGTTTAGGAGAACAGATTTTATTTAGTCATTCATTTAGATTTAAACAACAATAAAAATGGTCTAACAAATTTAGGGTCATGAATGATGATGATCCAGCAGAAAAGTATTCATACAGAAGTGATGGATTAACTCTGCCAGACAAATAAGAGCAGCAAAAGAAACCTTTTTACCTCCTCCAACCCACAGGAAAACACCCTCCATCTTTTAGTACTTAAATGCCCAGCTCGCTAAACCTGCACAACTGTTCAATGGCAGGCATACCATCATTCTATCACTGGGATCCAATCATATGACAATGTAAGCTAGATTAGACTGGGTAAGTATTTGGATATGATCATGGGAGACCTGAGTGCTGAGGTAATCGGTTTTGGTGATTAATCAGGAGGTAGCACTCGAATTGATATTGAACTAGTGTCTCAGGATAACATTGGAGGTATTGGTCACTCACATCAGAAACTGCTGTTGGGTCCAGCATGCCTACCTGATCCCCCTGTTATAAACCAGCCACAATCTATCCTTATAGGTACGGACAATAGTGAGCCCTTCATATAATTCTTAAATATAGAGGATGTAAAGAGAGAGAAGTTTTCTTTTTTGTTTATGTCTTCGTGTTTTAAAGCACTGAAAGTCATTAAAACTGACAATTGCTTAGGATGGCATCAGGATATATATTACTCACTGGAAGTGATATATTCAGGAGCCTTTCCAGGACTAAGTGGCACTGCCTCCTCATAGTAGCCTTCAGGTAGGGACGATGTTGGTAGAGGTGGAGGCCCATTATCTGGTGGCTAAATGAAGAAAGAAATTAATGAGATCAAAAGCCCAACAGATCACTGACCAATAAAATGCACCTAAGATGTCTGCTAATGTTCACTGCTAATTATGGAAACATTACCAAGGTTAGCAATGCCAACTAATTCTCTTGTGACTTTTTGTAATGTCAATTATACATAAAAGCAACGCTCAGGAAAGGTAAAGTAGTCATGCTTCTTTATACAACAGAGGTTGTGGAGAGCAGCAGCTTTTGGAAAGAAAATAGGTCCAAGTTTCAAGCTCCCCATGGGTAGTTATAATAAAATAATAGGTTAGTGGTTGAGATTAACAAAGCAGCAGAAGGAATTTAGCCACACCATCTTCCATATCCTGGTGATATGTTCTGAAGCCACAAAGGGCACAAATCTGTCCCCATTGCTCATGTCGAGTAGTACCTTACTCTGTAAATACTACAAGTGATTCCAGCAGGACAACATGCAGACTAAAGTATTACTTAGCATCATCAGAGAAGCAGAACTAGGATGAAGGATGGAAACTACATTAAAAAAATACTCTTACTATGTAAATATTAAGAGGTCAAAAACGTTTTGCAGTCTAACACCTTGAAAGGAAGCCTTTTTTTTTATTTAAGAACTGTAAACCCGGGATCCTACAATGGAATCCATGCAGCTGGACTCTATCCTTGCATGGAATCTCCATTCAAGAATTCTTCTGTGCAGACAATTGTACAGGATCAGGGCGGAGGATGCTAACAGTGTGCTGTTCTACAGAGACACAAATGTTCATGTTGTAAAAGGACATAAATATACCCTCCACTAACAACGCACAGACCATTTTAATACCAAATTCACTGGATTGGAAGAGACCTTTGGTGGATCACGTAGTTCATAGTTCAGTGATCAGTTAGTTCTTCAGTTACATTACATTTCTGAATGAATGAGTTAATCCAAATAACTTTATGCAGAGCTTTCTGAGAGGTGACAATATAATAGTTCAGAAAATCGACACTTACTGATAAAAATATTTCACATACCAGATCAAATTTTAAAATACTGGCTTTCTAAATACAAATCTGTTTTGAGTTTTAAACACTAGTTGCTGATAGGCTGATACAGTAACAAGGTAAATTTTAGTACGGTATGATTTATACCATATCAGGTTACTGTCATATTTCTTTGACAAGTAGGAAAACAACCATATTTTATAGATTTCACTCATGTTTGCTGTAAAATCTTAATCCTACAGTTTCACACTGAAGGGAATTTTGATACCTCCTTTCAATACCATAGGTTTATTGTATGGTATGTTACATCTTTTTCTCCCTCTACACCTTATCTCTGGATAATCTCATCTGCAAACACAAATTCAACTACCATGTGGATGCTGAGAACTCACAGACCTACCTCTCTATTCCAGACCTGTCTCCTTTTGACCAAACAAATATCTTGTCCTGTCTCCCTGACATCTCCTTAAAGATATCGAGCGCCAATCACGCTCAACGTGGCTCAAACAGAGCTCTTAATCTCTTCCCTCCCTCCCAAGTCCTCCCTGCTACCTCCTCTCCCAATCTAGGGACAACACCACCATCCCACCTGTCACAGAGGTCTGTAACCTGGGTGTCATCCCTCCCTTCAGGTCCTCAAATTCACGCTATGTCTAAATTGTATTGATTCTGCATAACATTGCCCTATGCATTTGCACAAGGGAGCAAACGGGTGCTAGCTATGAGCTACCTAAACTGCCGGACACCACACTGTATAGAGCAGCCTCTGTGGGGCTGGTATTGCCCCCTCACACACAAGTGGACAGAGCTTTGTTCTGCTGAGCCAGGGAAGAGGGGGGAGTAATCTCCTTATGGTTTATATCAGTTGCAGATTACTTCCCTTTGGAGCAAGGGGCGAAACTAAGTAATGAATTGTGACTCTTAGGGTCAGTTTGCTCCCTGGTCTGCTCTTGGATGTATGCCTCCCCTTGCCCAGGCAGACTTTCATGTCCCAGTCTAGCCTTAAACTATTTTCCCAGTGTGTGTGTGAGATCATATGTATATGTATGAACTTCCTATTATTAAACCAATTCATCTAGGAAATATTGGTCTAGAGAGTCATGCATATTTTGATGCAACGTAGACACAAGGCTTCTAAGCTATCTTTTATTCAGCAATAAATAAGAGATTCCAATAGAGATCTGAAAAATGCTTGTTTTTAGTCTAAATGTTATTCGAAAAGAAAGTGGGGAAAAAAAAGAAGGGAAATGAAACACAAATGGTGCTTGTCTGAATTCGACCCCTTTAGAACACTGGTTACTTCACACAGCTGGAGCGGGTAAACATGTGCAGCCAATGTCAACACAGATGGAATCCATTTCTGAATTAACTGGGACCTGGTTTCTGAAATGTATTTTGCAGTGCTTGCCATACACAAAGTTTTAAAAACAATGAAAACCCCCCAGCATACTGGCTTTTGAAAGAGGCACAATTAGTAGAAACAACTGAAGGCACTTTTCAAAAATGTCCACCATAAAGAATGTTTTCTGATTAAAGTGAGACAGCTTGCTTTTGTCTTTTTTTTTTTTTAAGCAGAAACATAGACCACATTCAAAATCTGTACTATAAACCCCTGTGTTTTCTATGAGATCTGGCACTCCTAATGCTCTGTACACAGCAAATCAAAAATGTATGAATCTACATGCAGACATTCTGACGTTATTGATATTTATAATTATTTTTTTAACAAAAAACGTGTTATTGCTAGTTGCATTGTTGAAACCTTTCAATTCACTATAAAGTTGTAAATTTTTCTGGCAACTTTTCAAGAGCAGAACTGACATGGAATGCATCAAAACAGAACATCTGATTTCAATAAAACTTTATTAATTCATCGGCAAATGACAAGCATCCCCAAATGCAACTAGCTTGATTAGATAAGATGATTACGTCTGATGAAAATCAGGTAACCCTGCACAACTAGACAAATTGCTCCTATTTTTTTTACTTTTCAATCTGGCATATATCTTCTAATATTTAAATTGGTATTATGTTACTAGCTTAGAATGAAGTGCATCCTGACAACCTGACTACCCGAAGTCATTAAAGAAGCTATTGCACTTTCTATAAGAGTAGCTATGATACCTCTATGTCCTTGCTAAATTTCTATTTTGTTCTAGCCAAACACTACAGATTAAGTAGTTACATTCTCACCTGGCTAGAGTATTCTTCATTTCCTATCTGGAGCAAACGGCATGGGACTTGGAGGGACTACAAATTATTGTCACTGAGACTCTAGCGCAAGGATGTGAGGATGAGATACTGACCAAGCAAGTCACGACTAGTGGCAGATACAAATTAAGCACTGCTGCTAAGTGTAACGAAAGAGGTACCAGGGCTCAAGCAATTTGGTGCCAGGGCTCAAGCAATTTTTTTACATTCATAGCTGATGTAGCAAGCCCAAAAGTGCTGGGGCTATGAACTGCCAAGCCTAGAGGTGCCGGGACTCAGCTCTGGAAAGCCCTGGCACAAATTAAGCACTGCCTAGCAGGACATACTTCCCAGACTACAACACCTATAACTGTGGAACAGGACACAGAGTCTATCAGAGTACTTTCAAATCTCAGATGAGAGGCTCCGGGCATTCTAACACAGCACCAAACAGCGCTGGGTACTACATGCAGTTTAAAAAAAATGCAAGGTCATACTCCAGGCTTGGCCAGATTGCAAGGAGCAAATGCCACAGGAGTTTACCGACTACTACCACATGAATCATCAGTTGTACATGCAAGACAGGATTTTGTTTAAAGGAGACAAAGCAGTAAATCCAGCAGAGTTAAGAGCTGACATAATGAGATGGATACACGCTTCACACCTGGGGACAGAGGCTTATATGAGATGAAACATGGAATGTGTCTAATGGCCAGGCATGAATGCCCAACAGAGAGTATATGGAACCGAGGGAGGTGTCCAAAGAGTATAGTGACTAACAACAGATGGAGACTCTATAGCTTCATGAAATCCCACCCAACCCAGAGAAAAGACTGGCCCAGACCTGATCACTTTTAATGACAGGAACCACATGGTAACAGTAGACTTCTCCAATTTCTGAGAAGTGATCTCTCCAGAGGACACTCAGGTAAGGACTGGGATTAGAAAATTAAAGTTGCATTTTTTAAGGTATGGCATACTTGGCATGCTATGCTCAGACAGTGGGTGACAGTACACTGTATCAGAATTCAAACAAACAATTCAGCGCCAAATGGGAATTTGAGCACAAGGTATCTTCCTCTAGATACCCAAAAAGGAATCAGAAGACAGAGTTGGCAGTAAAGACAGCCAAGAGACTGATGGCAAAGGCAAAACAGATAGGAAGGGATCCCTCCCTGACAATGTTGGGTAAATGCAATACACCCACCCCAGAGACCGGATAGTAACCCAATACAGAAGATATGTCTACACTACAATCGGGAGGAGCGCCTATTGCAGCCCCATGAATCTCACAAAGCAAAATCTTGGAGAGGGGAGCACCAGTTGCAGGAGGCACCAGGAAGTCAGTCTGTGTGCACATGGTTAGAATACTAGCTGCAGCATCTCTGTAGATAGTTGTCTTAATAAAGAGCCAGTTTAGATTTACAAGCATGGAGCCCTTTCATGTTATCATCCAACATCCAGTACATATACACTATCCTAAACCCTTGTGCAGTATTTCTTTGCATTGTTGAACAAATTCTTCTTGCATCATACCTAAAACCACTATAAATACTATATGGTGGGTTAGCAAATTAAAAAAAAATTAAGCTGTGGTTTTAGAACTTTAAGTTAATACCACGAACCTCAGAAAGCAAAGAATTCCACATCAGTGGGGCAACCCAAGCAAATAAATCATAATATTTGGAAGTGACAAATGGTAAGCATCTAACAGTATTGAACTGAGCTCAATTCCAGCTGATTGTTTTATGCAACGGCACTGCTGCCCTGGGACAGAACCTAGAGATGCACCTAAACTTTTGCTGTAACATCTGTCAGACAGGCTTGAATTTGAGATATTTATTAAATAAAATTTGCAAAACTCAAGTACAGTACACACCACTTAAATGACAAAAGGCAGGCAAGAGTTACACCCGAACTCCATGGCAGAGTGATAGAAGAAATGTGGAATTAATTTACCTCAGAGATTCAAAAGTAAAAAGAATGAAAAAATAAAATTTCTGTTTTATTTAGGATTAATAATGAAAGATTAATACATATCCACTTGGAGGTGACACTTAGACAACTGGAAATATACAGATGAAGAACCCAGAAAATAAAGAACAGGCAGAACAAATTTGTATATAACATCAATAAGAATTGGCGTATGTACCAAAAAGGTTCAGATGTAGAGAGAAGAGCAATGGGCCTTAATCAGAATTCTGGCAAATACCTCAATATTAATCCCAGGAAGATGTATTTAAATTATAGTCTGTGTGAAAGTACCAGTCAGAAGTGATTACTGAATTTTTTTATTGTAACTGTGCTAGGCACTTCCCACTACAGATCAAAGACACTTCCCTCCTGAAGGCGCTTACAAGATATTTATGCACATGACATGATGAGGGGTTAAGACATATGCAAATGACATGATGAGGGGTTAAGACAAGAAACAGCAGACGCAGGGAGAAGAAGAGAGGATGGACAGGGCAATGCCAATTAAATTATGTCATTACTCTGTGAAGGTTAGTCCACAGCATGATGTAGTGAAGAGTTTTCTTTTAAAAACACGAAACAAAACAGGAGGAGAATTTGGGTAGGATTTTCCCAAGTGGTCAGCATTGTCCTAACTCTTCTCCCATTGAAATCAACAGGAGTTATATCATTGACTTCAATGGGAGCAGAGTTAGGCCAATGATGAGCGCTTTGGAAAATTTCACCTTTAAGTTTAAGCAAATTTAAAAGAGGAAACCAGCTCTGGAATGGTATTGCATGGATGGGGAAGACATGGCAATAAGAAACTGGCAAAATGATGAGACCTGACCGTAGTACATGAGAGCACAATACCCTAACGCAGTGGATCTCAACCAAGGGAGTATGCAGAGGTCTTCAATGGGGTACGTCAACTCATCTAGATATTTGCCTAGTTTTACAACAGGCTACATGAAAAGCACCAGCGAAGTCTGTACAAACTAAAATTTCATACAGACAATGACTTGTTTATACTGGTGTACATACTATATCAGTGTTTCTCAACCCAGGGGTCACACTTTATTTTATAATTATATGGTAAAAATGAGAAAGTAAGCTTTTTTCAGTAAGAGGGTGCTCTGACACTTTTGTATTTTTATGTCTGATTTTGTAAGCAAGTAGTTTTTAAATAAGGTGAAACTTGGGGGTACGCAAGACAAATCAGCCTCCTGAGAGGGGTACAGCAGTTTGAAAAGGTTGAGACCATTGCTCTAGAAAAGCAAAGGCAGCAACAAGCAAAATAATATTCTTATAGTCCAGTGGGTCGAAGTTCACCAACAGATCTAATATGATTAGAAGAGATGACATTCCGCTTCATTTAGACAGACAGTTGGGTCACTATATGCCTGTAGTAGAGCACTTTGAGTCCACTGTAAACCCTAACTGTAGTGGATTGAGCAAATGGCTGAACTGTAGTAAAAGCCAATCGAAGACTATATGCCCTTGCAGGCCAGAGATGAAGAAAGCTTTGAAATAGAATTCAATTTATGTTATTCTTCATAAAAGGGTGTTCTAGAAGTCTCAGAATTAGATCACTTAATCAAATATATCCCTATGATGCTATATACAAATATGAAATAAAGAATAATAAATAAAATACATAATAATAATAATACCCAAGACCAATTCAAATATCAGGGAAAACATAGGAATGACAAAGGAAACAGAATTCTGAAGGACAAAATAGCCAGAAGAAAGGACACAAACTGTAGGCATCCAAAGTTTGAATTTTTTTAATTTCATTTACTTAAGCAAACGCCTCCCCAGATGATCTCTGGATCCAGAGATGCAGAACCAGTTACACATGCACATTTAAGAAAGACAAAGGCAACCATGGCTAGAAGGGGGAAAATTTTCAAAGAACCGGACAACCATCTTCAGTTGAGGAAGGCTGTCCTCCAGTCACTGGAACATACACAGGTTTGGGTTCCTTCCAGAGTCTTCACTGCAATGGGATACTCAAGATTAGCTGCAAGAATACCAATAGCTGCAAGAATCAGCCTTTCCCATGTCTAGGTGGTCAAGATGCTGCACCCCATGCTGACAAATGTTATCCTGGTCATGGCGACCCATGGAATTGCCACCTCCAATCTTGAGCACTGCAACATACCGTGAGGTCAGTGGCAGAACCAGGGATAGAATCCAGCTCTGACTCCCAGCCCTGTGCTTTAAACACAAGACCACCCTGCCTCAGCATTTGAGCAGCTAGCTGTTGTTATTACATATTTATAAATCTGAGTTATATTGTCAACTGTTTGGGGCAGGGACATCAACATTTACATGGCTGCAAAGTGTTTGCACTTTGTAAATAATAACTGTTTAACATTGTCCTCTGAGCGTCGCACATATTTTGTAGAAACTCATAATCTGGAAGTCAGCCTTCTACATTTAACTTATTTTAACTTCGATATTTGCAAAAAAAGATTTTATAAAAAAATCATACCAGCTGTAGGCTAGAAACGTAGTCTTTTAAATATTACCATTTATGAACTAATAATCTGATTTGAAACCAACAACTGAATGCAGATTTGTATTCTTTGGAATATATATATTCAATCTACTCGGGCACAGAAGTCTAAGGCCAGAAGGAGCCTTCAGAACACCTAGTCCTACTGTCTATATATAACAGGCCACCAACACCACCCAGTACCTGCACACTAAACCCAACAACCAAAATTAGATCTTCCTATATAATATTTGGACCCTCCTCTGCATTGATGATAACTCACAACTTTGTATTATCACCAAATTTCATTAGCACATTCCTTTGTACTAAAGCCATTAACAAAAACATTGCATAAGATTGGTCCGAAGACCAACCTTTGAGGAATTCCACTAGTAACCTCCTTCTAGTCCGATAATCCACCTTTCAGTACAACCCATTGCCTTTCTCCCCTTTAGCCAGTTCTTTATTCATCTTACAATTCTTGTAATGAGCCCCATCTCCCCTAATTTAACTAATCATTTCCTAATAATGAAGTCAAAGTATATCAGATGTACTGCACTTCCCTTTTTTAAAAAATCAGTTATTTTCTCAAAGAAGGAAATCAGGTTAGTCTGGCATGATCTACCTTTGGTAAACCAATGTTGCATTATATCCCCTTTACCATTTACTTCCATTAATTTAATTATTCTTTCCTCCATGAACCACCAGCGTGTCCTTGGCTGTAGCCTTAAAAGTAATAAGCTGCCAACAGAATCTACAGTACTAAAAATCTTGCATTATTGTTAATCATGGAAGATGCTATTCAAGGTCCTTTTAAACTGATATCACTAGTCAGCTTTTAACCATACTCAAATGGCTTTAATCAATGAACTTGTATTGAATTTACACAATTTGACCTTTTAATAGAAGGGGGGGAAAAGCTAATTTCCAACATTTTTCTGAAAGGAAAAAATATGTAACAATGTCATAGAACTCTATTTTTATAAGGGAGACCAGAAAGTAATGAGTAATATTGAACTCTAGAAGAAGTCTTGAGATAAAATAAAGACACAATTTCCTCTTTAGTATTCAAGAAGCGTATTTTTCTTATATCATAATCCTATCACCGTGTTTCAAAAAGAACCCAGGGAGTTGGCATACTTTGTGTTTACAGAGTGACTCATGTAATTTGCAACATCTCACTTTAAAAAATCCTTTTGATTTCACTACGGATTTTCTTCTCCAAGGGCACCATCTCCTTTTGACATTTTCTAATAAAAGTCTGTGAGCATACCTGACAGACAGCAAGATAAAAAGAGGCTGTCAAACTGATTCCCAACAATAGGAAGCCCATTTATGTGGAACACTCCTACAGAGTAAGTATGTACGTATGTGGGGAAGTGTAGGGCATAGAATTGACCTACTCTTTTGATTTATGCCTATAGGGAGTCTGGCACATTGCTGGACACTTGTTGTGGTTAAATAGTTATTAGACTGTCAGCGTACCAGAAAAAACAAAAATATGCATGCACTTTACTGTGGAAATAATGCAAAGTAACTGTGTGTGCTGTTGGACTTTTTTTTTTTTTTGACTGCACAGAGCATTATCTCTGAAATCATTGACAGTCAGATGAACTATGACAACCTAATGAATGGAAGTTATATGTGTTCTGTCCCTGTCATGCTGTGGGTAATTTATGCTAGTCTTCCTCAGGAATATCTGAACAGCAGGACCTACAGGATATTATATCATTGCTTCACTGGAAAGGGTATTTTTAAAGCTGCTTGATGATGCCACAGTGGTGGGATCCTAGGTGATAAAACAGCTGCAGTTGAGCAGGACATGGAGCGTCGGCTCCTTTGTTATTCCAAACTCGTGAGCAAGCACCATTCTTTGCAGTGTCACAGCAACAGCATCTTCTACAAGAGAACTAGTACACATTTAACAATAGGGAAAATGTACACCGAGACATACTCAAGTCCTCAGGATAGAAAGGAAGGTTACTTACCTTTTAATAACTAGAGTTCTTCAAGATTTGTGGTCACTATAGGTACGCTTGCACTCCATGCGCCCAAGACTGGAAATTCTTTATTAGCAGTGCCCATTAATCCATGCCTGCATCCTGTGCCTCCTCGAGCTCCGAACTGAGGGCATAAGGGGTAGCGCAGACCGACCAGATATCCAGTTCCTACTCTACCTTGAATAAAGGGAGGATCCAGGCAGAGGGGAAGAATGGCAGGTTGTGAATACCCTTACGAACGACATCTTGAAGAACTCCAGTTACTGTAAGGTAAGTAACCGTACTTTCTTCTTTGAGTGCCAGTCCCTATGGGTATTCACCATCAGTGACTCACAAGCAGTACTCACTGATGAGGAAGGACGCATGCTGAACCACAGATTGAAGCACTGTGGTGCTGAAGTATGCATCAAGTAAAGAAGCCTGGACCAAGGCACAGTGTCTGGTAAAGGTGTGCAATGAGCTCCATGTTGCCACTCTACAGATTTCCTCTAGAGGTATACTTTGGAGACAAGCTACTGAGATAGTGTGTGCTCTAGTAGAGTGGAACCTTACACGCTGAGGAGAAGAGTCTTCCATCTGTTCATAAGTTGGATACAAGATCCATTTCAAAAGTCTTTGCAATTGAATTGCTTCCCTTTCATCTGCTCAGTGAATGAGATGAACAATCTCAGGGATTTTCTAAAGGGCTTAGTCCTGTACAGGTAGAAAGTCGGAGTTCCATGAATGCCTAGGGAATGTAGCTTCCTGTCCCCTCTGGAAACATGAGGTTCCTGATAGAACACTAGCACATGAACGGTCTGATTCAGGTGGAATTCAGAGGGAACCTTTGTGATGAACTTGGGAAATAACTTTAGGGTCACTTTGTCCTTATGAGATATGCCGCAAGAGCTGCAAATTCCCCTACTCTCCAAGTGGAAATAACTACTTTAAGGAAGGTCACTTTCATGGTTAGATGGAGAAGTGAGCAGGAAGCCAAGGGCTCAAATGGCGAATTTGTAAATGCTAACAGCACCAAATCCTAACTAGGAGTTGGTGCTGACACAGGAGGGAAGGTTCTGAATAAGGACTTTCAGAAATCTCATGATTATAGGGTGTCTGAACATCGAGAAGCTATCAATAGACTGTATGAAGCCAATCTTAGAGGCAACTATGGTGGAGCCTTGAGAAGGGTTCTACATGTGTGCAGACAGCCATGAGGCCTAGAAGAACTAGGCAGGAACAGTCTGGGTTTATTTGGAGTCGGTCAATGACATTCCTTATTGCAAGGAACCTATCTTGAGGTAAATTGGCTTTGGCGGTTTTCCACTCCAGGTTCACTCCACCAAATTCTATAACCTGTGTTGGGATTAAAGTGGACTTTTCTAAGTTTACTCAAAGTCCTAAGGATTGTAGTAATCTTAGGAGGGAGTGTGCCAATGACTGGACTTCCAGGACCTAATTGGGGATTAGGTCCTGCTTTGAGCAGGGGGATGGACTAGATGACCTCCTGAGGTCCCTTCCAACCCTATGATTCTATGAATGATCTGTAAGCAGCCAGTTGTTGAGGTAAGGTAACATCAAGGCTGCCCTGATGATGAAGGTGCGCTGCTACCATGGCAAGTGCCTTCATGAACACTCCTGGGGCCATCGGAAGCCGAAAGGAAGGACTCTGTATTGGTAATGTTCTAGGCTCACTGTAAAGCACAGAAATGTCCTGTGGGCTAGGTGGATGTCTATATGAAAAGAGGTATCCTTCAAATTGAAAGCTGCAAACCAGTCATCTTCGTTGAGGAAGGGGATTATTGAGACCAGAGTTGTCATCCTGAATCTCGAACAATGTATGAAGGTATTTAATTATCTGAGATCTAAAATGGGCATCCATCTGCCCTGTTGTTGGGAAATGAGAAAATATCTCAAATAGAAACCCTTCCCCTAGGACTCTATGGCTCCTAGTCAAAGAAGGAAGTCCAATGAGAGGGGATCCCTGAAGAGGGATTGGAAAGGGGGATTGGAAGAAGGGATTGACAGGAATTCTGTTGTGTAGCCCATGGAGTTAATCTCCAGGACCCATCTATCCATAGAGATACATTGACACATTGGGAGGAGGCGGAACAGGCACTCACTGAAGGGAGTAGGGGTGTCTGATTCACAGGGTGTTCTGTCTGTTATGGTGACCCCTATGCCATTTTGTGGGTAGTTCGTAACTCCACTGATGAAAAAAGGGCTGAGATGTGGGACTCTGCCTATTAGGAAGTTAAGAGTTAAGAGTATTTCCTCTGGGGGGCCGGGGCATAAATCCCACAGGAATGGAGGGTAGCTGGGGAATCCTTAAGCGTGTGCAACAATTTGTTCATTTTTTCATTGAACCTTCTCCCTTGAAGGGGAGGCCTGGATTTACTTTGGAAACCCTATGGAGTGACTCCAAGAAGCCTGCCTCATGATTGGAGTGGGAGGCAGGGTCAGCTGCATTGTCCAGTAATGCTTGAAGAGATGACTGGGCTATGAGTTTCCCTTCATCCAGGAGAGCTTGGAACTGAGGTCTTAGCTCCTCAGGAAGCTTGTTAGCTAACTCAGAAAGTTTGGAGAAATTAATAAAATCATATTTTGAAATCAAGCCTGGTAATTTGCTATCTTGGATTGTTGATTGACACAAGAGGAACTCTTTCCCCCCACTAAAGGTCCAGTTTTTTAGAGTCCTTATCAGAGAGGGTAGCCTGCTGCACTCAGTAATGGCCTGCACCATGAACACATTCGGTACTGGGTGGGAAAATAGATATTCCATCCCTTGAGCTGGAATAAAGTAAACTTTCTCTTTTGGAAGCTGGGTTGCAGGTGGCTGGGATGTGCCAGTCTTCGCCAGTTCCAGAACTGTTGATGGGACGTGCCACTCTGGTAGGGCCTGTAGTGTGGAGAATGTCCAGAAGTTTGTGAGTAGGGTCCTGAACTTCCTCTGGAGGAATCTGTAAAGACCCTGCCTTTCTGAGAAGTTCCTGAAATTGTTTAAAATCATCCGGCAGTGATGGTGAAGCCAGCTCCACTGCCTCATCAGGGAATGAGGCGGGAAGAACTACTGGTGGATTGGGCAATTTGTTCTTCCTCCTCATAGAGGTTCCTGAGGGGATTGAGGTTCTTCAACCAAGGCCCGCTATAAAAGGGAGAGTGCAGAGAAGGAAATGGAGGCAGAAAGGCCTGGGATAGCAAGGTGGCGACAGCCCTGCACCAGGCTGACTTTGCGAACACAGCCAAGAGACTGAAAGAGACTACAAGCCCAAAAAAAGAAGGGCTGACAGGCTTAATTGAAGGAGAGCGTCCAAGAACTGACCTGATTGAGAGCAAACTAAGGAGGGGCAGTCAGGAAAAGCTGAGACCCCTCGAGAGACCACCCCAAGAGGCTGTGACAGAGGCCAACCTCTTCTTAGAGTACTTAGATGGGGACCTCCCAGGTTTTTTGAGGGTGTTTTCTCTTACTCTCATCACGCCCATGTCTATCTGAGTCTTTAGTCTTAGGCTCCAATGATCCAGGACCATGAAGCACCAAATCTGAAGGGGCACTAACAGGTGGATCTCGCCAACGTACAGGGGGGTCAGAGTACCCTGCACTGGGCTGTGGTCACACAGAGAGCTCCATCAGATGATTCCTAGAGCAAAACTTGTGAGACTGTCATGTACAAGTAGGGAACGAATTATAAATCTCGCACTTAGATGGGATATGAAACTCCCCAAGGCAATAGAGACAAGAGATGTGGGGGTCACTAACCGGGAAAACCTGGGCACTGGCCACATGGGGTTGAAAGATGGGGATCTTGGGCATAAAATAGATGCCCCAAACGGTGCCTGGGAGAAACCCCCTAAACCACAGAATGAATGAACTAGCTAACTAAGAACAGCAACTATGTGCAAAAAAACCCCTGGAAGATGCAGGTGCAGACACTGTTGGATTTCCACCTCAGACAGAAAATGGTGGAAGGAATTATGCTACCCCCTTGCAAAGTTATTCTTCAGCTCAGCTTCTGCCTTGCTGGCCCACAAAAAAGGTCACTAGTACCAATGGAGCCATATAGACAGGTTAAATAAAGGGAGATGTTGTGCTGACAAAGCTGAGGGTACGTCTACATTTGAGCTGGGAGCCATGATTCCCAGCTCATGTAAATGTACCTGTGCTAGCTCTGCTCACGCTATCCCCTAAAAATACCAGTGCAGAGTGGGCGGCCGCTCAGGCTAGCTGCCCCGAGTACAGTCCCACCCAACTCCCTGGTAAGTACTCAGGTGGCTAGCCCAAGCTGCCACCCATGCTGCTGTGCACACGATGCTATTTTTTGGTGTTAGCTTGAGCACAGATAGTGCGGGAATCACACCTCCCAGCTCAAATGTAGACGTGCCCTGAGTGAGTGAGCCTGCCAGGCCGGGAGTGCATAGTGTGGAGTAGAGGGGAGCAGTCACGGGTGAGGAAGGAGCTGATGGTGTTGTGAATGCATTGCTTTGTTAGAGGACCTGCCAATGCTAGGGTCAGCTCTGTTTCAGGGGTTTAAAGACGAGATCCAGAGCCCACTGAAATCGATAGGAATCTTTCTATTGACGTCAATGGGTTTTACATCAAGCCTTTGGTGGGTTAGTATAAAAGTGGTTCTGGAGACTCGGGCTCAAATCTTAACCTTATGTCTCAAGGACCAAAGAGCATCAGCCTCTGCCAGCATCAGCAACAGCCAACAGAACTGAGAAGAGGGGCTGGGAGAATCCATCACCATCATGCTAGAAAAAAAACGGAGTGCTCTGAGCCTTCACTTAGTGAAAGAGCTCAAGAGAGGCAGACGGAATCTGACTCAGGCAGCACTGCCCCAGACTCAGGAGAGAGGTGAGCAATACTACTTGTAGGTCAGAGAGGGGAAGAAATCTTCAAGCTCCTCTTTACCATACTAAATGGGTGGAAGAAAGCAAAGTAATAAAAACATACAGTAAAATAACAGTGTAACGGGGAAATGTTTGTGTGAGAAAATATTGCCGTGCTCAATGTGTTTGCAAAGCTCTATCTTCTACCTTCTTTCGTCAAATCATTTTGATCTGTTTGAAACACGAGAGCTTCAGTTAGGATGCTGCGGGCTCATGGGACAGCACTGGAGGTGGGTCCCTCCCACCACCACTTTTTCCCTCTTCCCCCCAGCCAAGCACGCTAGGAAGTACTCCAGTGGTTGGATCAGTAGTGGAAGGGCTAAGTTAAGAAAAGACCAGGCATACAAAACACTATAATCTTGCAATATTCCTCGATCCTTAATTAAAGGCCTCCAATTCCACAGACTGACTGGGCACTCACAAGCATCCCTTTCTTGTTGCAGTGGGAATCCGTTCTGTTTAGAATTTTCAGTCATAGGCCCACTGACTCTAACTGGCTCAATTTCAAAGTCAGTTCCTACAATATCTTCCAGCAATAATTTTGTTACTTCAGAATTCAAAAGAATTTAATTGCTGCAGAAATTGTCGACATATTGGGCCCTATTTATAGTTCACCCCCATACAGCTTCCTTAGTTTTAACTATATTTATACGTTGGTGTAAGGGAGACGAGAATCAGGCAAATTTCTTTTGAACCAACAGAAGAACTTAGTTTGGCGGCAGTTTCTGCAGCCAATTTACTGAATGGAGCCTACACAAATACTAGAAAATAAAGAATTACCGTATATACTCGTTCATTAGCCCGTTCGTTTATAAGCCGACCCTGCAAAATGGATAGGTAAAAATAGCAAAAACTGTATATGACCCTTTCATAAGCCGACCTTATATTTCAGGGGTTGGAAAACTTTGGCTCCCGGCCCATCAGGGTAAGCCGCTGGCGGGTCGGGACGTTTTGTTTACTTGGAGAGTCTGCAGGCATGGAGCTCCTCAGCTCCCGGTGGCCGCAGTTCACCGTTCCCAGCCAATGGGAACTGCGGGAAGCGGTGCGGGCTGAGGGATGTGCTGGCCGCCGCTTCCTGTCGCCCCCATTGGCCTGGAGCGGCGAACCTCGGCCAGTGGAAGCCACGATTGGCCGAACCTGTGGACGCGGCAGGTAAACAAACTAGCCTGGCCCACCAGGGTGCTTACCCTGGCGGGCCGCGTGCCAAAGGTTGCCGATCCCTGTATTAGATATTCAATTCAATGATTCCATAGAGTTTAAGATCATCAAATTTTGGTGTAGACCCGTTTATAAGCCGACCCCCGCTCTTTGATGCGTCACTTTTTTACCAAAAATATTCGGCTTATGAACGAGTATATACGGTAAATTGGCTTAATTTTATGGAATTAGCTCTTGAAGGCTACATCTTTAAAAATTTGCAGGCATATGCATATTTTTTTTGTGATTTTCTTGTATCTCAATAATTTCCACTGGATTTTATGTTATGCACTTGTTGTATGTTTTATTATCAAACACTATAACCATGGAATAGATTCTCCAGATTCCAATGCATATTAACGTGCACTTTTGCATTCACTCAAATCTATTACATAATAATTCTATATAGTTATCTGCAAAGAATATTAGCACACATTTTTGCTGAGTATTGTCAGATTTTATATATAAATTAGTTATATAGATATCACTAGCATAAATATTCCTGGTTTATGAACATGCACAGTTATATTAGATCGGATTTTTTAAATTTTTGTTTCAAGACATAAGCCAAAACACCAACAGCGGTTAGGAAGAAACTACTCCTATGATCAGGTTATCAAAACTGCCCGCTATGGGGATTCTTGCACCTTCCTCTGAAGCATTTAATACTGTCCGCCGTCTCAAGATGAATAATGGAGACTAATAGCACATTGGTCTGATGCATTAAATCACTAGATGTAACTGTAAACAAAAATGTAAATCTGGTAATTTAAAAAGAGATGAAAAAAACATGCTAGGGTCATCCAGTCCGTCTGTCACACCTTGGGAATACTGAATTCTGCATTGCAAGCTAAACATAGATACTTTTATAAAAGTACATCTCCTCAGAGGGGACTTATCTAATACCTTTCTGTAGGAAGTTGATCAGAAATAATAAGAAGCAGCACAATTTATCAATAATTAATCCTCTCTAATATCAGGGCTAATGTTGTTGTCAAAACAGTCCAAAGCAATTCTTTGCAGATTCACTAAGAGGAACCTACTTCCATTATTTTCTTCTAAGCTATTGTCAAGTCAGTAATAAAGAATGACTAAAACTTGTTTATAATTAGGTCACTTTTCAGTAAAACAGCTGCTTCCAGCTGGACGATTTTCAATGCAGATCTCAGTCCAGCTCTCATATTTTCTATAAACATCGCTGGAAACTTAAAATTTTACTCTTTCAGAGAATGTCCTGCTCTAGAAAGTGAACTACATTGGACAGCATTAAAGTCCTTTCTTCCCCTGAAAGCCAGTTTGATTTTTAGACTCTGGACCTGTATTTTGTTAATTATATATTGCAAAAAGAAAAGTTTCGTCATGTTGAGCTATCCCGAGGAAAATGAGAGTAGCTTTCTTTTAATTATTTGTGTTAATCGTTATCACAACAATAGTAAGTAAATATTTTCTAAGGGCTGAATGTACAGTTAAATTAACACATACCAGCCATTGCTGAGGTATCTCTGGTAGAGGCATCTGAGGTGGGGCAGGCAAACTAGGCAAACTATTGGAAACTTCTTGTTTCTGTACATGTTCTTTTATTTCAAAACCTGCAGGAAAAAAATGCATGACATATAAGACAGTAAACCAAAGTATTAAGATGGGACACTGCTCCACTATATCTATTTACTATTCACATAATCTGTTAATTCTCCATTTCAAAGAACTTCTGAAACATTTTTACCTGCACGTTTGTTTTTAGCATCCAAAAATTTACCAACAAAGGTTGTATTCATCCACCTTCATAAATGGCAGAGGGTAGAGACCAACACAAGCTCCCAGAACGTGCATGTCTTTGACACAACTTTCCCTCTTGGCCTCATTCCCATTCCCCGGATCATAATTGATTTCCAAAGCCACACCGATGAATGTCTTAATGACTTAAAACACAACTTAATAGGATCAATGCTATAATTTAAGCTTCTAATTAAACAAAACAAACTCACGCTCACCCACCTAACTGTATCTGAGAAAACCAATCCAGTCTGCTGAATACCAGATACAGAAAACTATTCAGGAAATAGTTCTAGATTAGTATGAAAAAAATCAGAATTTAAGGGACCTAAATCAGTGGTTCTCAACCAGGGTTACATCGACTCATCTAGATATTTGCCCAGTTTTACAACATGCTACATAAAAAGCACTAACAAAGTCAGTACAAACTAAAATTTCATATGACTTGTTTACACTGCTCTATATATTACACACTGAAATGTAAGTACAATATTTATATTCCAATCAATTTATTTTATAATCATATGGTAAAAATGAGAAAGTACGCAATTTTTCCGTAATAGTGTGCCATGACACTTTTGTATTTTTATGTCTGATTTTGTAAGCAAGTAGTTTTTAAGTGCTGTGATACTTGGGGGTATTCAAGACAAATCAGACTCCTCAAAAGGGTACAGTAGTCTGGTAAGGTTGAGAGCCACTGATCTAAATAGCCAGAGTTTGAACAATTAACTAGACACTGTAACGTTGTGCAGTCTATATGGTTTTAGAAAAACATGATAATAAGTGAATATAATGTAACTGGGATAGTTTTAGAAAAATATGGTAAAAAGTGAATATAACGTAACTGGGATATGCTTCATGCAAAAGGTCTCTTGTAAGGTATCATTATGAGCTTTGTAATCTACTGAGTGTGGTCATCCTATTTGTATAAATGTACCACTCTTGTATCTAAAACTAGAAATATAAAATATAACTCTGAGGGTCTATTGTAATTATGTAAAGTGTAGGCCATTAATGATGGTTTGGAATCTTGATGACTCCCATTAACAAGGACCATTGTCTGCAGATGGCTGTATTTACCTGTGAGTCTTCCTGTATATGTGTGTGCTGGCAAGTGGGCAATGAAGTCTTGCAGTGACATGTGATCATGTCACCTGAACTGGAATCCATCTTTAACCTAGTGCTTTTCCAGTGGGGGGGCGGGGGGTGGAAACCCAGAGGGACAAAGGGTTCCCGCCTTATGCAAAAGATATATAAAGGGGTGGAAGAGAACAAAGGAGAGAGAGGAGCCATCATGAAGAATCCCCTAGCTATCACCTGAGCTGGAACAAGAGCTGTACCGGGGGAAAGAATTGTGCCCAGGCCTGGAAGGTGTCCAGTCTGAGAAAAAACTTACTGAAGCATCTCTGAGGGTGAGATTATCTGTATTCAGTTTGATTAGGCATAGATTTGCGCATTTTATTTTATTTTGCTTGGTGACTTACTTTGTTCTGTCTGTTACTACTTGGAACCACTTAAATCCTACTGTCTGTATTTAATAAAATCACTTTTTATTTAGTAATTTACTCAGAGTATGTATTGATACCTGGGGGAGCAAATGACTGTGCATATCTCTCTATCAGTGTTATAGAGGGCGAACAATTTATGAGTTTGCCCTGCATAAACTTTATGCAGGGTAAAATGGATTTATTTGGGTTTAGACCCCATTGGGAGTTGGGCATCTGAGTGCTAAAGACAAGCACACATCTGGGAGCTGTTTTCAGGTAAACTTGCAGCTTTGGGACAAGTGATTCAGACCCTGGGTCTGTGTTGGAGCAGACGGGAGTGTCTGGTCTGGCAAGACAGGGTGCTGGAGTCCTGAGCTGGCAGGGAAAACAGGAGCAGGGGTAGTTCTGGTACATTGGGTGGCAGCTCCCAAGGGGGTTTCTGTGATCCAACCCGTCACAGACACCTAATAGCTAAAGGGTCCCCTGCTGTTTGCAAGAGGAAGATATAGAAAATGGGGATGTCGACAAAAATGATTAGGGGGCTAGAGCACATGATTTATGAGGAGAGGCTGAGGGAACTGGGATTATTTAGTCTGCAGAAGAAAAGAATAAGAACATAACATAAGAACATAATGAGGGAGGATTTGATAGCAGCCTTCAACTACCTGAAAGGGGGCTCCAAAAAGGATGGGTCTAGACTGTTCTCAGTGGTAGCAGATGACAGAACAAGGAGTAATGGTCTCAAGTTGCAGTGGGGGAGGTTTAGGTTGGATATTAGGAAAAACTTTTTCACTAAGAGGGTGGTGAAGCACTGGAATGGGTTACCTAGGGAGGTGGTGGAATCTCCTTCCTTACAGGTTTTTAAAGTCAGGCTTGACAAAGCCCTGGCTGAGATGCTTTAGTTGGGGATTGGTCCTGCTTTGAACAGTGGGTTGGACTAGATAACCTCCAGAGGTCCCTTCAAACCCTGATATTCTATGATTCTATGTGCCAGTGGAGAAGAGGGTGCCGTCAGCCATCATTTACTAGGCTAGAAAGCGTCAACAAAATAAACTATTTGAACAGAGTGACACAATAGTTCTGTACTCCAAATATTTTCTTCTTTTGCATAAACTCGCAATTTTTGTTATGAGGAACAATAGTTTGCAAAAGGTCTAACAACAGAGTTTCATTAGTGCAACTGCCTCTGGAAAAAACAGAGAAGAGAACTTAAGTGGAAGGGAGGTTAAGTGTAAAAGCTGTGTCCTCCTACCAGCCACTCCTGCCTGTCAGTCATCAAGGAAGAAGAACAGTTCAGTAAACTAATTTGAATCCCAGTCACACTCTCTTAATGGGACTGTAGTATAGTTTATCAAAAAAAAAAAAATCAGCTTGGGAGACTAGGGTTCATTTCTTCAACATTCCGGTATAAATTCAATCAATGGAGCTGCATCCTGCTTACCCCAGGGCTGAATTTAGCTCTTAGTGTTTTGTTTAGCTTTTACATACATATTTGAACATCTTTGTCTGACGCCATACAACTCCCAAAAGTGTAATCAATGATTACATGCTTCTTGTCATAACACTGTAGTCCTAGTAGGTGTGAAGTAATAGATGGAAAAAACAATGCTGATAAAACAGACTATGACTCGGGGCCAGAGATAATTCTTTCTTCCTGAAAATCAAGTTTAGAGATATTTCTTAAAAAACGTTCAATTTTTTTAACTTTCAGTTGTTCCTCTTCATGTCGGACAAATCCATCTTTAGAATTTTACCCATTTGCTTATTTTTTCTTTGCTTTCTTTTGCTGTATTGGATTAATAATTAGAAAGTTTTCTGGGACAAAAAATCAAAATTAATTCTGCTGAATAAATAAATACATTTTTTCTCACATTTGTATTACTTCGTTTGCTAACAGCCAAAGCTGTATGTGTTAAATAAGGACTTTCCTCAATAGCCCATCTTGCATTTCCTTATGCAGTGAAGTCAGAATGATGTTTGTGGCATCAGCCATTTCTATGGAAACAGACTATGCTGTCAATCACACAATTATAAATTCATTGCAGGCTCTAGCAACAGAATAAACTTGATTTTTGGAAGACAAACCCCTGTCCCCACTTTGAACTTTAGGGTACAAGTGTGGGGGCCCTCATGAGGACTTCTAAGCTTAACTACCAGTTTAGATCTGGTCCGCTGCCACTATTCCCACAAGCTAATTCCCTTCCCTGGGTTTTGTTTCGGCTTGCCCTTTCTGATATTCGCTCCAACTGCTACTAGTTTTTTTCTTTTCTGCCACCTCCACCCATTTGGCTCCAATCTCCACCGCCTCGGTTACAGTTTTGGGCTTCCTATCTAGGATGTACCTTTCTATTTCCTCAGGAACACCCTCTAAAAACTGCTCCATTTTTACTAGGGAAACCAGATCTTCCAGAGATTTAACATTTGCTCCTGATATCCAGGCATCACAATTTTTGTCAATGTGGTAGGCATGCCGGGTAAATGCCACGTCTGGTTTCCACCTTAGGGCTCTGAACCGCCGACAGGCATGCTCGGGTGTTAGCCCCATTCTGAGTCTGGCCTTGTTTTTAAAAAGTTCATAACTGTTCATGTGTTCCTTAGGCATTTCAGCCGCCACCTCTGCTAAGGGTCCACTGAGCTGCGGCCTCAGCTCTACCATGTACTGGTTTGGAGTGATGCTGTATCCAAGGCAGGCCCTTTCAAAATTTTCTAAGAAGACCTCCGTATCATCGCCTGCCTTGTAGGTGGGGAATTTTCTGGGATGGGAAGTGGTACCTGGAGAGGAGTTGCTAGGATGGGCTGGTGCATCCTGCCTAGCCCTTGCTACTTCCAGTTCATGCTTCCTTTCTTTTTCTCTCTCCTCCCTTTCTTTTTCTTTCAGCTCTATCTCTTTTTCTTTCAGCTCCATCTCTCTCTTGTGGGCCTCCTCTTTGGCTTTTTCCAGCTCCATAGTTCTCTTGTGGGCCTCCTCTTTGGCTTTCTCTTCTCTTTCTTTTAGCTCCATCTCTCTCTTGTGGGCCTCCTCTTTGGCTTTCTCTTCTCTTTCTCTCAGCTCCATAGCTCTCTTGTGGGCCTCCTCTTTGGCTTTTTCTTCTTTTGTAGTCATTTTCCTGTTTTCTTGTGCTGGGTCACACCCCTCTGCAGTTGACTGAAACTGGGATGCACTTAGCTCAGACTGCTGCTGAGTTAACAGAGACTTTCTAACTAGCTACTCCCGAGGATGTAAAAAGAAAAAAAAAACAATTCAGCTTGTAAATTCCTTTTACCAGCTCATTAATTGAACCCTTCTCTTAACAAAGGCTCTTGTTAAAAAAACTTAACACCTCTGCCTTCAGGCAAGGAGAGATAAGATATGCATCTACCTTCAGCTCTGCTTTCCAAGCAGCTAGAAGGAAAAAAAACCTTACTGGCTTTTGGGTTTAAAACGATCTCCACCTCTCTGCCACCATGTCAAGGCTGTATCCCCACTTTGAACTTTAGGGTACAAGTGTGGGGGCCTGCATGAGGACTTCTAAGCTTAACTACCAACTCCTGGTGAATACAGATCCAACTCCCTTGGATCTAAAAACAAGGAAAATCAATCAGGTTCTTAAAAAGAAGGCTTTTAATTAAAGAAAAAGGTAAAAATCATCTCTGTAAAATCAGTATGGAAAATAACTTTACAGGGTAATCAAACTTAAAAAGCTCAGAGGACCCCCCTCTAGTCTTAGGTTCAAAGTACAGCAAACAAAGATAAACACTCTAGTAAAAGGTACATTTACAAGTTGAGAAAACAAAGTAAAACTAAGATGCCTTGCCGGGCTTTTTACTTACAAGTTTGAAATATGAGAGACTTGTTTAGAAAGATGTGGAGAACCTAGATTGATGTCTGGTCCCTCTCAGTCCCAAGAGCGAACAACCCCTTAAACAAAGAGCACAAACAAAAGCCTTTCACCCCCCAAGATTTGAAAGTATCTTGTCCCCTTATTGGTCCTTTGGGTCGGGTGTCAGCCAGGTTACCCGAGCTTCTTAACCCTTTATAGGTAAAAGGATTTTGGAGTCTCTGGCCAGGAGGGATTTTATAGTACTGTACATAGGAGAGCTGTTACCCTTCCCTTTATAGTTATGACAGCCCATCTTGCATTTCCTTATGCAGTGAAGTCAGAATGATGTTTGTGGCATCAGCCATTTCTATGGAAACAGACTATGCTGTCAATCACACAATTATAAATTCATTGCAGGCGCTAGCAACAGAATAAACTTGATTTTTGGAAGACAAACCCCTGGTTTTTCCACAAAACAAGGTGAAGCAAAATGGGCTTGACCGAGATTTAGTTTAGAGTTTTACTTTGTTCAAACCTGAAACTCGAAAGGGAATTTCAAGAAGCAGGAGGAAGATACATATAAATGAAGGCCAAAAGGTAATATCTGCATGTAACCCTATGACATGTATCATTAGACCAGTGACACTCAGACCTCAGTGGTTACTCAGACCTCAGGAGCCAAATTAGTGATAAACATTACCCAAAAGAGCCAGAATGGTGTGAATTCATTGTTTCATTTACTATTTATAATATATATGTTATTCTCACTGCAAAATGACTCACCAAGTATTATTATTTTGTCATCTACAATTGGTTAATAACAGAGTAAAAGCATCCTGATTGGTTAATAATTAAATTGCATAGTGTTTTAATATCATGTGCTGCAAAGAGCCACAGGAGACACATTAAAGAGCCACTTGCAGCTTGGGAGCCCCAGTCTGAGTATCACTAACTAACTCATACTCGTTAAATGCAATGCTTAATTTGTAATGAAAGAGGTGTTGGGGCTCAAGCAATTTTTTTTTTTTTTTTACTTTCGTAACTGACACAGCAAGCCTAAAGGGGCCAGAACTATGAACTGCCAAGCCTAGAGGTGCCGGGGATCAGCTCTGGCAAGCCCTGGCACAAATTAAGCACTGGTTAAATGGAGTCTTCATGTCACACCACTGAAGTCAATGTTCGATGGTGCTACAATGCTGATGAAAGATTCCCTTAACGAATAATTTAGGTACAAGATAGTTATGGTTTAAAGTGTTTCAATGAAATCCTACTAACACCCCCTGCCAAATGACACTTTCTTCACAATGTTTTACAGAATTAAAAACCCGAATCATTAAAAAATTCTGGAAGTGAACAGTTAAAGGATGCACCCAATTCTCACTTACACAGAATCTTCGATTACCATTCCCATAACCCTTAATTTGGCTCACTGTTTTCTTCAATGATGGGAATATGCTGTTGGGTATATACCAGGGATTGGCAACCTTTGGCACGCGGCCCGCCAGGGTAAGCACCCTGGCGGGCCGGGTCAGTTTGTTTACCTGCTGCATCCGCAGGTTTGGCCGATCGCGGCTCCCACTGGCTGCGGTTCACCGCTCCAGGCCAATGGGGGCAGCGGGAAGCGGCGCGGGCTGAGAGATGTGCTGGGCGCCGCTTCCCGCCGCCCCCATTGGCCTGGAATGGAGAACTGCAGCATGTGGGAGCCGCGACTGGCCGAACCTGCGGACCCGTCAGGTAAAGAAACCAGTCCGGCCCCCCAGGGTGCTTACCCTGGCGGGCCGCGGGCCAAAGTTTGCCAATCCCTGGTATATACAATTGTATACCTGTGTAGCGAAGATTTTGAAATCAGTATAGTCCCAGGGCACTCTATATCATAGTTCCATAAATTCTCTCATAGTGTTGTGTGGGCGGAGTAAAAGGATATTTTAAATTACCAGAAATAATATTATTGCTCAGTTTGGTTATATGGTATTGTATGTTTATGTATTCTTTTATTGTATGCAGCATAAAGAAAGATCAAAACTGTGCAAGGAGATGGGAGTACTTAATGTTATATCACATAACAGACATCAAAAGAAACTTGCTTTACTTTATAAAGGCACTCAGTGTTCAATAAAGCTTAGTTTAGTCTTTTTCACAAATTAACAATATTTAATATAATAATTATAAATTCTAGATAACAAATTTTCCCTCATATTCATCTGACCTTCATTATAAACCTGTATACCAAATACTAATAATATTTTCAACTACAGATTGATTCACTTGAATTTATTGCGTGTGTGTGTGTGTGTGTGTGTGTGTGTGTGTGTGTGTGTGAGAGTGAGAGAGAGTTCATATAAGCTCTCTTTGGTGATGATCTAGGGTGCTGTTTTCAGTCAGTTAAGGTAAGTTAGGACTTCAATTTGTCATATCTATCACATGGGCCCTGTTGGTATAAAGCTTTTTGCCCACTGAACACCACAACCATAGACAATGTTCTGTACTTTTAAATCATAGCTAGAAAGTTGGTCCTATGGAGTGAATAAATCTATAATAAAGATTGATTCACTGGTTCAATTACCAGTGTGGAATGTATGGAATGGTGGGTCTATGTTCAAAATCTTTGATTGTAATGGCACTTCGAAAAACAACACAGAGGTGAGTGTGACAATCACACTTTGTATTCAGATGTTTTCTTGCCACTGATTATCCTAACAGCAATTTTAAGATCTCAAGATGCACTTGGGAGTGTTTTGCAGTGAACAAGTTTGTACAGTAGAGACAGGAGATTAACTGGGTAAGGCCATATCATCTTAAAGTTTCTTCTAATCAGTTCTTTTGTAGTTTCTCCTATAGTAACAGCATCTAGACATTTTTAACTTGTAAAGAACATATAGGAATCTGGAAAATAATAGGTACATTTTATTCAGAAGCATTCAACATTCAGTAGCATGGAAAAATCCACTAACTGTCTATAGTCTTTGATCTTCCATCTTTTAAAAATATTGTGTCTTTGTATCGTGGAGGAAAACCTGATAACCCACATATCCAGCAAGTCAGTGAGAAAGATATCTGATGCCTTTTTTCTATATTTGCAGAGTGGTTCCTAACACAAGATGTTGTCCAATTTCCTGTTTGAAGAGGACTATGGTTACGTGAACTAGGATGCTTTCAGACTGCATCCGCAACATCCACATGGAGGAGTTACAGAGCAGCACTTTGTTGTGCACTGTTATTCACATCCCCGTAGTCTGAACTTCGGGCCAGTGTAGACAAGCCCAAAGTCTTATTTGAGGCACTGAATGGAGGTTTGTATTTCACAGAGACAAAGCAAAGTGTCACCCATGAAGAGAGCAAATTTAAGTTCATTATCATAATTCCCTGAATCTCTGGGGAACCTGTCAGCTATTGCAAGTAGTTCAAGAATGAGAGCAAACAAGAGGAGGTGACAAAGAACACTCTTGACTTGTGCCACTCTTTAAAGAGAGGGTCCTTCAGAAGCCATTCAAATAAAGGAAGGTATATGGAGAACCACAGATCAGTTTGAGACAGAGGTTATAAATTCATTTTTAAAACTGTAGTTCTCCAGTACTACAAAAAGATAGTCCCAAAGAACCTTAACCAACATCTTTTCTGCATCTAATGCTAGAAAGCCATTTTTATTCATTTCTTTAATATGATGAATAATGTTTCTCATTAAATATTATAAATTGTGGCTTTCCCTGGAATGAAGCCAGGTAGTTGGTTTCCTAAGCATTTTGCTAATACTTTATTGTCCAGACTGGTTAGTTATACTGGCCAGTATGATCTACAGTCTTCTAGATTTTTATCTTTTTTCAGGGGTATGGTTATACTGGCTTCCAGACAAGAATTAGGCTATTTTCTTTGTTCAAGGGAGTGACTGCACATTTGAAGTATTCAAGGCACCAGAAGCTTCTGTAAAGATTTATAGACCTTGTGCTGACAGTGTCCAGCCCAGGACATCCGACATTTGGAAAGTCCTTTGTAGCATTCCTAAGTTCAACTGCTGGTATCTCACTTCAAGTTTGACTTTTTTGTTTTAGCAATCTGCAGGATATTTTGGGGTTTTCCAAAATTGTATGTTGTAAAAGAGTTCCTGAAGATGGAAAAAGTTTTATTTTTTTGTAGCACTTAAAATGTGTCTTATCTCTTTTTGATCAGTTGCTTTATTTTTCTTCTATTCCATTTGCAAGTATAACAATTGGAGCAACAGTTGAATGACATATTTTGAAAGCTTACAAATGTGCATTTTTACCTATATTGTGCAACAACTGACATATGTAGGTTCCTTTACAGTGAGAAATGAAATATGTGTCACACTTTCACTATATTCAGCAATTTAAAAAAGCTCCTCATCAACTTATTACTTTGATTCATTAATAAAAGTTTTTACAAATTTCAAAGGGCAAAGTTAAGGTCATAAGGTATTTTAAATAGAATAGGGTGACGCGAAAGTGGGGAAATTACTGGAGAACACTAACTCTAAAAATTCTTCTCTCCCCCCCTCCTCCCCATAAAAAACTTCCCAGAGAACAGAATTTCCCTGGGGAGAGAGTGCCATGTGACGTTGAAACCTGGTGAATGGGGAGGGTCTCAGAGCCCAGGCTCCAGCCTGACCATCTACACTGCTATTTTTAGCCCCACAAGCCCAAGTCAGTTGACCCAGACTCTGAGACTTGCTGCTGCAGATCTTTCCTTGCTGTGTAGACATACCCTGAAATCTCACAGAGACTGGCTTCTTTTGTGGAAGTTAACGAGGAAGGGGTTTGGAGATAAAACAAAATTAGCATTGTAATGGTGAGCTACAGAGCAACTGTCAATACTCCATAATATAACACTATTTTCAATCAATACCACCAATTGCAAGTGCATCCACAATTTAAATAAAGTAAGTGCTTAATTCACACATCGGAAAAACACTGTGGTTGGCAGATTATTTGCAGTACAATAAACTACTTTGCAGCTAGATTGTGTTAACATTCATATGGTGGAAGACAGGTGTAGTAGCTTAATTCCAAGCCCTTTGTTACATTTAACAATAAAATGTAACAAAGGAAAGCACTCAGCAAGCTTACATTTATTTTTTGCCTGTTTGCGTGTCTTTTTGCTTTGTTTCAATTTGGCTTCCGGGGGAAAGAGAAAAACTTTGAGCATAAACTAATTCTTCCCATTCTGCAAGGAACAAAATAAATCTCCAACACTGACCTTTTGATGACTGTATCCTCAGGAGAATGTTAGTTATTACTGCTTTTTTCTCCCTGACAGTGGATGTTAGATATTCATGGTCCAAAAGTTCAAGAAACAGACGCAATTCAACTATTAATTCTTCCATGGCTGAAAAAAATAAAACAACAACCAAGATTTTACTTTTCTAAACATGTAAACTTGATTTAGACAGGCCAGTGAATTCTCTTATTTAAAGAGATTCCTTGTCAATTTTATTTTAACCTGTACTCTTCCCCTCAGTCCTCCCCCAAAACCCACGCATACACTAAAGATATGTCTACACTACACGGACTATACAAGCACAGCTGTGTCATCATAGCTATGCCAGCATAACTGCATAGTATACATGTGGTCCACACTAATGGAAGGGGATTTTCCATCAGTGCAGGAGCACCACCTTCATGAGTAACAGTAGCTACACTGACAGAAGCATTCTTCCTTTGACATAGCTGCGTCTACACTGTCAACCCTTCTGCATGTCAACCTAACTTTCAATGTAGACCAGGCCTAAAGCTAGCTGGGAACATATTGCATTAATTAGGCAAACTACAAAAACTAGCCACAGTGTCACCCATCCCACCATTAATCTCTGGTGAACCACCTTGCTCACCCTCCCTCATAAATGTCACAACGGAACCTGGCTGGATTTTTTTAAACATTTTTTTCTTTTTAGTGTCATTTAAAAGGAAACAGTTGTCAATGCATTTAGAAATTTTTGTCACATGTTCAAAAATTTTCATTTTTGAATTTTTGGGAAAATCTCCGCCCACCCCTACCCCCTTAAACATTTCATCCCTTGTTTCTGGTGAAAAAAAAACAAAGGACGGGATTAAAAACCAACAAACAGGTATGTGATTTTTTTCCCTAAAATTTTTTAAAAGAATTTTGTCAAATATGAAAAATGTTATTAAAAATGAATGAAAAAGTCTCAGCCCCCACATTTTTCATGAAATATTCCTCCCTCCTTTATTTTATCAGCTCTAGTTAGAACATGTAAAAATATGAAGTGGATCGAGATACTCAGCCTCCAAACTAAGCAGCTCCACACTCAGAGATGAGGAGGCTCACAGGTCCAAAGGTTCACTGGGAGGTGGTTTTTCCACATAGACTCCATGTATGGGTCTACATAGATAGCAATGCCAGTCCCCAGGACCACATCACTTGTCCCTGCTGTCTATGCCAAGTGCTAGCCTAGAGTGTTGACTATGACATAGTAGGCTAATTCTCCAGGCATCATCATCATCTTAGCAAAGAACTCTCCTCTGAGGGTGTCTAATAAGCTAGGGACAAGGTGACGCTACAGAGGCTTCTGGAGTTTGCAGGGATGCAGTCATACAAACGCTATGTCATAAATGAAGTAGTAACAGTCAGGGCCGGCTCCAGCTTTTCTGCCGCCCCAAGCAGCGAAGCAAAAAAAAAAAAAAAAAAGAAAAGATAAAGCCGATCGGCAGCAATTTGGCGGCGGGTCCTTCGCTCCCTCTCTTCCTCTTCGGTGGCAGCTCTAAGACCTTTCCATTGGCCGCCCCAAGCACCTGCTTCTTTCGCTGGTGCCTGGAGCCAGCCCTGGTAACAGTAAGAAGAAGCGTTTGAAAGGGCTGCATGTTGTGGCTGAGAAAAGTCTCTCTCTTATTATTAGCAGAACCCCAATGTGCTAGTCCACATACCAAAGAATTGTATATTTCTCAAAAATGAGCAAAGACAAAGACACATGGTCTTAAGGACTATTTGTTTGGCTATCAGATACACAAGGATATAAGACTTTTGAGAAAAGCATTTTTAATGTGCTGGACTCTGTCTGGATTTAAAACAAAATACATACACAAAAAAGTTACCGGTATTCTTTATTTTACCCCTGGAAAGAATGAAGCAGAAATCAATTTCCTTACCTACTTTGCTCCTTCCTTGCCTTCCCTCCCATCATATCCACATGTTTGTTTTCTAACACAGTATTTCCATAAAGCCAGTTCCTACAGCGCAGTAAAATAAGTGACTAATCTGTTCATATGACCACCAATGCGCATATCGCAGCTTGCTGAACAGTGCACATTGGTACTTCACTTGCGAATGTTTGAACACTTTATCTTTAGAAATGGCCACCTTTTTTCAACATAGGCCTTCTCTGAGCTCACTTTTAATTCTGTCGTATTAACAGCTTTGAATTGTTTTATTCATTAAATGACATATTTCCATAGTCTATGTCTATATTATTCAATACCAATAATATAACAAAATTCTTAAGATATGACATTTAATGCAAGAGTGAAGTATTACCGTGAAACAACTGTGAGCTGGAAGAGCATTCTGGCTAATAGTCTCTAACTGAGCAATGCCCAGCTCCCCGCTGTATCTGGTCTGACCACAGGCTCTCCTATACCTTATCTCTAGCACTGCTTCAGTCAGGATTTTTTTTTTAACTGCAATAATGTTGACCAAGCTCTTGTGTATAATTGTGACCATATGTTTTACAGTATGCTGTGGTCCCATTCCTGCCCCTACTGAATTCAGGTTATACCGTTGACTTCAACGCAAACAGGATCAGGAGTCTACGGCATAGCTGATACACTGCAGATAGACTGAGGGAGAAAACATGTCGGTTCATCTAAGCCCAGAAGCGAAAATAATTAATAAATATTAATAAATAAATAAATATTTCCTATTATAATAGGAAATCCATCCATAATTCTGGCTTGTGAAGCAAGTATACAGAGAAAGAGCTTTATGCAGCCGACAAAGCTTTTCTGTTTATTCTCTCCTCACCACACTCAAATCAGTGCTCAGACAAATAGCACTGTTCTGAAACAGCAATGAGCTAAAGGCGCAGACTGTATAATGACACAGAAATCAATCATGAACAAATAAGTTAAGATTACATTTTTGCAAATTCCCCTTCAGAAAGACACTATTCATCTGCTTAAAGACACTTATCTGCCCCATCCAAGTTTTCTATTGCCTGGCATGTTTTTCTACTTTAGCTGAGTTGTACAGCTACTTTTAAGTTAATTGTGCATTCTTTCAAGATGTATATTCCACCGTGGTTTTTAGAAAGTCTCTTAAAAGGAGTAGCAAAAAAAATATCTGCCCAAGCCCCTTCAAAAATCAGCTTATGACAAGAACCTAAAAAGGATGGTTTATTTGGTTCTTGGTAAACTTACTACTTGCTATTAGCTTGCCATTATTTTACAAGTCTGTTTCAAGACAACTACATCATTTCCAGTTCCATGCATATTATGTAGTCATTTGCACCTTTGAAAAGTGTGTGTAAAATGCTACCAAGTCAGAATGGTAGAAATTACATTTTTTCCGACTTAAAATTTAAAAGTGTGCAGAGGAAATCTTTAAAACATTCTTTTAATGTTATATATTTTCTGTATCATGTGACTTTCCAACTGTAGGCTATCCCAAACAGGGCTCCAGGAAATCACAGCTGGTCTGCAAGTTTTGCAGTAATATGAAGGTGCTCCAAATGTTGGGATCAGAAATAAGAACTCAGAAGAGGGATCAATGATTGTGTGAAATGTTTAATATTTCAGTTAATAATATGACTTTATAAAATTCTGCAAACCCTCACATGACAAATGGTACATTAAAATCCAATCCCTCAGCACCATTATAAGAACTAAGTAGTATTAGCCCCTTTCTAGAGGGAGGATAGCCTTAGTGGCCTGCAACATGAAGTTATCTAGGTTCTATTCCTGGTTCTGCCACAGACTTCCTGTATGACATTGGGCAAGCCACTTAGTGTGTGCATGCCTCAGTTCATCTTTGTAACAGAGGGGGTATTGTGAGGATAAAATCATTAAATGTTTAAGTTGCTCACATACTAAGGTGAGGAGTGTCATAGAAAAGCTTATAACTACATTTTAAAAATGGATAAACAGAGGGGCAGAGAGGATACGTGACTTGTTCAAGTAACCTGTTTCATGCCATGTGTTACAAGAATACTAAGCTAAGTTGCTAAAAATAATGCAAACTTTCCTCCATTCCTTTAAACCAGTGGTTCTCAAACTGGGGATCAGGATCCCTCAGGGGGTCGCAAGGTTATTACATGGGGGGTCACGAGCTGTCAGCCTCCACCCCAAACCCTGTTTTGCCTCCAGCATTTATAATGGTGATAAATATATTAAAATGTGTTTTTAATTTATAAGGGGGGGGTCACACTCAGAGGCTTGCTATGTGAAAGGGGTCACCGGTACTGAGAACCACTGCTTTAAACTTTAAAGTGAATTGTACTGATTTTTAGAACTGTCGATTAATCGCAGTTAACTCACGCGATAAACTCAAAAAACTTAATCGCAGTTAATCGCAGTTTTAATCGCACTGTTAAACAATAGAATACCAATTGAAATGTATTAAAGATTTATTTTATTTATTTAATGTATTAAGATTTACAAATATTTGCACGTTAAAAATGATAAAAGAAATAGTATTTTTCAACTCACCTCATATAAGTACTGTAGTGCAATCTCTTTAACAAGAAAGTGCAATTTACAAATGTAGTTCCTTTTGTTACATAACTGCGCTCAAAATCAAAACAATGTAAGACTTTAGCACCTACAAATCCACTCAGTCCTACTTCTTGTTCAATCAATCGTTATGACAAACAAGTTTGTTTACATTTATGGGAGATAATGTTGCCCGCTTCTTATTTATGTCACCTGAAAGTGAGAACAGGTGTTCGCATGGCACTTTTGTAGCCAGCATTGCAAGATTTTTACGTGGCAGATATGCTGAACATTCGTATGCCCTTTCATGCTTCGGCCACCATTCCAGAGGACATGCTTCCATGCTGATGACACTGGTTAAAAAGATAATGCGTTAATTATATTTTGACTGAACTCCTTGGGGGAGAATAGTATGTCTCCTGCTCTGTTTTACACGCATTCTGCCATGTATTTCATACTACAGTAACTCCTCACTTAACATTGTAGTGATGTTCCTGAAAAATACGACTTTAAGCGAAACGATGTTAAGCGAATCCAATTTCCCCATAAGAATTAATGTAAATAGAAGGGGTTAGGTTCCAGGGAATTTTTTTTTTTGCCAGACAAAAGGCATTATATACATTTTAAAGACTTTTAAACAAGGAATTTAATACAGGTATAAGTTTTAAACAATTTTAAAGAAACAGTTTAATACTACAATCATCATTGCTGAGTATGAAGCTATGGGAGGTGCCCCAGCCTTACCCCACACAGGCACAGCCCACTGGCACTGCAGACAATGAGGCAGGCAAGGAGGCTGAAGGTGCCGTAGGCTAGGAGAAACACTTTGTGCAGCAGCAGCGGCAGCTTCCCCTACTCTGCAAGCACCAGGGGCATGGGGCTCAACCCTCGGCCCGCCCACTCCATCCCTACCCTTAACCCGCGTCTTCTCCCACCCCACCTCCTCTCCCTTTACTCCGCACGCCGCATCCTCGCTCCTCCCCCCTCCCTCCCCTGCCTCCTGCCGGCGGCAATCAGCTGGTTTGCGGCGTTCAGGAGGCAGGAGGGAGGGGGGAGGACCAAGGACGCGGTGTGCAGGCTCCCCCCTCCCTCCCCTGCCTCCTGCCGGCGGCAATCAGCTGGTTTGTGGCATTCAGGAGGCAGGGGATGGAGGGGGAGCCTGCGCTCGGAGGGGGAGCCTGCGCTCCGAGTCTTCGCTCCTCCCCCCTCCCTCCTAAACGCCACAAACCAGCTGATTGCCGCGGGTAGGAGGTGGGGGGAGCAGGGGGAAGGCTCTGAACCGCGGGGTCCGCCGGCGGGTGGGAGGCGCTGGAGGGGGACGTGTAGGGGAGCTGATAGGGGGGCTGCCAGCTGTGGACAAAGCAGGCAGCCAAACGACATTATAGCGGAGCATTGCACAAATTTAAACGAGCATCTTCTGTAATGGAGCAGGGATGTAAGATTGAAACAACGCTAAGGGAGAGGACATTAAGTGGGGAGTTACTGTATAGCAGTCTCGGATGATGACCTAGCACATGCTGTTCATTTTAAGAACACTTTCACTGCAGATTTGACAAAACGCAAAGAAGGTACCAATGTGAGATTTCTAAAGATAGTTACAGCACTCCACCCAAGGTTTAAGAATCTGAAGTGCCTTCCAAAATCTGAAAGGGACAAGGTGTGGAACATGCTTTCAGAAGTCTTAAAAAAGCAAACACTCCGATGCGGAAACTACCGAATCTGAACCACCAAAAAAAGAAAATTAACCGTCTGCTGGTGGCATCTGACTCAGATTATGAAAATGAACATGTGTCAGTCCGCACTGCTTTAAGTCGTTATCGAGCAGAACCCGTCATCAGCATGGATGCATGTCCTCTGGAATGGTGGCCGAAGCATGAAGGGACATATGAATCTTTAGCGTATCTTGTGACGCCAGCTACAACAGTGCCATGCGAACGCCTGTTCTCACTTTCAGGTGACATTATAAACAAGATGCGGGCAGCATTATCACCTGCTAATGTAAACATATCTGAGTGATTGGCTGAACAGGAAGTAGGACTAAGTGGATTTGTACGCTCTAAAGTTTTACATTGTTTTATTTTTTAATGCAGTTATTTTTTGTACATAATTCTACATTTATAAGTTCAACTTTCATGATAAAGAGATTGCACTACAGTACTTGTATTGGTGAATTGAAAAATATTATTTTTGTTTTTTTACAATGCAAATATTTGTAATAAAATATAAAGTGAGCAGTGTATTTGTATTCGGTGTTGTAATTGAAATCAATATATTTGAAAATGTAGAAAACATCCAAAAATATTTAAATAAACAGTATTCTATTATCGTTTAACAGCACAATTAATAGTGTGACTAATTGTGATTAGTTTTTTAATTGTGTGATTAATCACAATTAATTTTTAACCGCTTGACAGCCCTACTCATTTTACAATAAATAATACAAAAAGCTGTGTAAGATTTTAAAAGCAACAACAGAATAATTTGCTAGATTTTAAAAATCATTATAAATATTTCAGACACAATATTTCAGAAATTTCTTCTCTTACTGTCCTGCCAGGGTTAGGGTCTGTGTTTCTTCTGCAGGAGCTGATGGCATCACAAATACTTAAGGAAACGTATGGAATGCAGCTCCCTACTCTCCTTTAAATTAGTGCAATGCCATCAAATCTTGAAGAAGAAACTCCACGTTTACTGAGTAGAGAATGGATGTCTCATCAATTAGACTGATAGGTCCCTAATGTGCTTTTGCACTTGCCATGCACATATCAAAAATAATGACATCTCAGAAGGGTTTCCAGCTTTGGCATTCAACGTTTTTGACTTTTTCAAATGACAGCACATAAAACCTACGCTCACAAGCCAGAAAAGGAAGACAGCAAGGTAAAAAACATCAGGGAAAGACAATTACCTATTGCTGCAATTTTTGTTCCAAACCAAAACTAAAATCAACTGGAAGTGAAACAAAATAACGATGCAGTTATTCCAGATCTACACATTTATGGGCACTATTCTATAAACATTTTTTAAAAAAGTATTTGAAGTTTTTATTGCAAATTGATTTTAAAATTCCTAGGAACAGTGCCATATAGTGTACATGGTCTCCCGAGTTTTCTTAAACCAGAAGCAAAAGACAAGAATGAGCTCATTACAAGAATGTTCAGATTGTTTTTGTTCATTCAGAGTGTAGCTGTCAATGGGAGCTAAGGAACAAATAAAGCTTGCAGAAAACTGGTCTGGTGGTTTTAAAAAGGTTATGGATGTTTAATAATAACCAGATTAAATTTATATTTATTTTTCACGCTAGAAAAGGTTAGGAACAGTAGGCTGGCTCAAAATTTGTGTCCTCTCAAACTACTGAGCTATTTCAAAAGTTCATTATCTCAGACTCTGGACTGTTTAATTTTAAATGTTTAGATTTAACTTCCCAAACTGATTTTACTCAAATGTGGTTCATAGATTCATAGATTCTAGGACTGGAAGGGACCTCGACAGGTCATCGAGTCCAGTCCCCTGCCCTCATGGCAGGACCAAATACTGTCTAGACCATCCCTGATAGACATTTATCTAACCTACTCTTAAATATCTCCAGAGATGGAGATTCCACAACCTCCCTAGGCAATTTATTCCAGTGTTGACTTTGTACATCTGATTAAGACCAGTCTTCAAGTCAAATATGAAGACTATGTGTTGTAATTTAGTGTATTTACATTCATATGAATTCCAATTTGTGTATTATCTAATTAAGGTCATACAGAGAGCCCATATTTTAAGACACAACAAGGAGTAAGAGTAGATGTTGAGTTTTCAGCTTTACTGCTGCATTTACTGACTTTTCAGACCTTGGATTTCAAGGCCATAACCTTGTCTTAATGCTAGTTTTTGCATAAAATATATTAATTAAAATAAAATATATACACACTCCCATAATGGTTAAAATATTTTACACACAGGAAGGTGTTTAAAAGATGTGATACAAACTGCAGGGTAAGTATAAACAAAAATGCTCCCAGCCCCCACACTACTTGGAATCACTTTAAAACGAACATTTTCCACTCCAAAATTCAAGCCTCCATTCCCTGTGTGTACGAGACCGGGGAGATTTAGGATTATAGGCCCAAGACTAATGCTATTAAAAATATACAAAGGTATTAGGAAAAACAAATCCTTGTCTTTCAGATGACCAAATTTTTGGTTTTAGACAGTTTTTTAGGTCCAGCATTTGCAAAAACCTGAAACACACAGAAAACAAACCGTACCAATCCACCACCTGAATTTTCAAATCAGCATTTTATCCTAAAGAGAGGAGCACAGAGAAGCTGCCTGCAAGAACTAGTTTATCAGCAAGACCAGTGTATGAATTAATGTATGCTACCATGGTACTAAGCCCATTTCTACTTAAATGAGCTCATCATCATAACTATTAAGCTGTGTCAGCTTCTAATCTATCCAGGAGAGTGTTTTAAAAATAATGGGAGGATGGGGAATCTAGGAGGAAAGCATAAGGCTGAGCCTGTGTTTTATATAATCTGTTGTACATCCATTACAACTGCCAGGTGGTGGAATAAGTTTCTTTCATGGCTGCTTCCTGACCATAAGTGACAACAGTCCCCTACAGAAACACATGATTTCTGGAAGCAGGCAGTAATAGCAGATTCCGCATTAGGAACAATTCTTACTTTTCCACGTGTGCCACGATCCTACTAACAGGAAGACATCCTGTTCATAATAGCTAGGCAAATGGACATTGTTTCCCTATTTGCCTCCATCTCTTCAAGAGATCTCAAGAGACCCTTTAAAATGCTTTTCTTTGATTTGGCTAAAGAGACTTCAGCACCTTTTAAATAGGCTGCTAATGTCATCTCTTTCTCTAAATCATGTAAATAATGGAGGTGGAATAAATGAAAGAGGAGGTTGCTTCCTCCTAAGCATAGCCTAAAAGAGTTAAGAATGTTCCTAACGGTACGTCTATATTGCAATAAAAAACCCGCGTCATGGCCGCAGCTGGCCCTGGTCAGTTGATTCGGGCTTGTAAGAGTCTAGCTCTGGGGAAAAATTGCAGTGTAAACGTTCCAGTTCAGAATGTTGTACTTACTAAGTAAGCAGATTCTCTGGGTCCAAACCCTGAATTTTCACAGGGGCCAGAGGACAAAAGATGGAAAAAAGGTATTAGTTCTATGGGATGGTGATGTTTATTATTATTTGTTTTATGGTAGCACTAAAAGGCTCTAAGCGAGATTGTGACTCCACTTTACAAACATATAATAAGAGACAGTCCATGCCCCAAAAGCTTACAATCTAAATATACAAGACAGATACTGGGGAGGGGAAGGAAAGGAAGTATTATTGTCCCCATATTGTAGATTGGGCATGGAGGCACAAAGATGACATGATTTGTCCAAGGTTACACAGGGATGTATGGGGTGAACGGGAAAGGTAGTACCATTGCGTGATTTGAACTGCCGCATTCTTTGAGTGGTTCTTTTTCTCTCTGATCCTCACGGCACACCCAGGCCTCACTTGTGGCTCCAAGTAGCTGTAAGTATGCAACAGCAGCCACATCCCGGTAAACCGCTCGGCAGGTGGACTAAAGCAGGTGAGGGTAACCGGCAGTGTGGAACCTGACAGTGATTTAGGGATTGCCTTCCCAAACATACAAAGACTGCTCTGATAGCCAAGGTGGAAGAGACCGTATATTGGTCCAACGGCTTGAAAAGCAGTAAAGGTGAAAGGCCCGACAGGGCATGATAGAAATCATGGCTATCCACTGCAGCTAAAGAAGCCTTCAGTTGGGACAGCCTTTGTGCCACTGGGCCAAACTTCAGCAGCCGAGAGAATGGGATTATCCCAGTGCAACGACTCTCCCTCCATTTTAATCAACCTCACACACACATCATTCATGCACATCTCCACAAAAAGAGATAGCATGAAAACATCATAGTCAAACCAACGGACTATGCCAGAACACAGGAATTCTGGATGAGCCTGGAAATTAACCCAAATCTTTTGAGTCCTGTTCCAATGCCTTAATCAAAAGACAATCCCTTTCTATAGAAGGAAGAATAATTGCAGTTATACACAGTAGATCTACAGCTCATGGGTGTGGAATAAAGGTCTGGAACCAGTGTCTGTCCATGTCTGCCAGTGACCATCACACCTGTTGCGGGAGCTGTCAGGAAGGAAGGTGTTGTAGGACACAGTTTCTCCACCATCAGAGGAGAGTGGAAGGGAGCTGAATGTAACCAGGATGCTGTTAACTTTATCATGGACTCCACAAAGACTGGTTTGACAGCAATTTGTTCCTCTGGACACTATGGGTGTCCCACACAGTTACAGCTTGATAAGAGGCAGCTGCTTTCCCAACCGCTCTATTATAGCTTCCCAATTCATTGACTACTTGAACACTGGCCTTTTACAAAGCAGGAGCTGGGGAAGGAGGAAGGAAACAGCAACAAGGAGGAGATCTAACTCCTGCCTCATTTACCTATGACACTATCACCATCCTCCATGTCATCCACCAGCTTAGGGGTATGAGGTCTGATGTGCACCCATTTATTACAGCTAATGGCAGTAGCGACTCTAATACACAAACCTCACAAACCTGCCAGAGTGCAGAAGTAGAAACCACCCACCAGGGGTCCTCTAATTCCTTCCTCATGGAGGGCCCTCTAATGTCATAAGATAAAGTGAGAAAGGAAGCAAACCATAAGTAAAGGATGAAGCCTTAAGGATGAAGGACTTCAGTATCCGGAAAATTGGTTGAAACTATAGTAAAGAACAGAATTATCTAACACACAGATGAACATGATATGTTGGAGAAAAGAGACAACACAGCTTTGTAAAGGGAAATCATGCCTCACCAAGATATTAGAATTCTTTGAGGGGGTCAACTAGCATGTGAACAAGTGTGAACCAGTTAATACAGTGTACTTGGAATTTCAGAAAGCCTTTGACAAGATCCTTTACCCAACCTATTAAGCAAAGTAAGCAGTCATAGGATAAGACAGAAGGTCATCTTATGGATCAGTAACTGGTTACAAGATAGGAAACAAAGGGTAGAAATAAATGGTCAGTTTTTACAGTGGAGAGGGATAAATAGTGGGGTTCCCCAAGGATCTGTACTGGGACCATTTCTGTTTAACATATTCATAAATTATATGAAAAAGTAGTAAATATTGAGGTGGCAAAGTTTTCAGATGATACAAAATTACTCAAGATAGTTAAGTCCAAAGATGACTGCAAAGAGTTACAAAGGGATCTCACTAACCTGGGCAACAAAACAACAGATGAAATTAAATGTTGATAACTGCAAAGTAATGCACAAGGGCAAACATAATACCAACTAGACATACAAAATGATGGGGGTCTAAATTAGCTGTTGCCACCCAAGAAAGAGATCTTGGAGTCATCATGGATAGTTCTCTGAAAAAAAATCTGCTCAATGTGCAGCAGCAGTCAAAAAAGCTAACAAATGTTAGGAAACATTAGGAAAGGGGTAAATAATAAGGCAGAAAATATCATAATGCCACTATATGAATCTATTGTACACTCACACCAGCATGCAGTTCTGGATGCCCCATCTCAACAAAGATATTTTAGAATTGGAAGAAGTACAGAGAAGGGCAACAAAGATTATTAGGATTATGGAACAACTTCCATATGAAGAGAGAATAAAAAGACTGGGACTGCACATCTTACAGAAGCAACTAAGGGGAGCGGAGGATATCATAGAAGTCTATAAAATGATGAATGATGTGGAGGCAGTGAATAAGGAAGTGTTATTTAGCCCTTCACATAATCAAAGACCCAGGTTCACCCAATGAAATTAAAAGGCAGCAAATTTAAAAACAAACAAAAGGAAGTTCTTCACACAACACAGAGTCAAACTGAAACTTATTACCAGGCCAAAAATATAACCGGGTTAAAAAAATAATTAGGTAAGGCCAGGGAACATCGGTTCACCAATGGCTATTAGTAGGGTTGCCAACTCTCCAGGATGGACCTGGAATTTCCAGGAATTAAAGATTAATCTTTAATTAAAGATATCATGTGATGAAACTCCCAGGACTATGTCCAACCAAAATTGGCAACCCTAGCTATTAGCCAAGCTGGTCAGGGATACAACCCTATGCTCTGGGTGTCCCTAAACCTCTGACTGCCAGAAGCTGAGACTAGAGGACAGGGGATGGATCTCTTGATAATTGCCCTGTTTTGTTCATGCTCTCTGAAGCATCTGGCAGCAACCATTGTCAGAAGACCGAATACTGGACTAGATCAGGGGTTAGCAACCTTTCAGAAGTGGTGTGCCGAGTCTTCATTTATTCACTCTAATTTAAGGTTTCGCGTGCCAGTAATACAATTTAACGTTTTTAGAAGGTCTCTTTCTATAAGTCTATAATATATAACTAAACTATTGTTGTATGTAAAGTAAATAAGGTTTTTAAAATGTTTAAGAAGCTTCATTTAAAATTAAATTAAAATGCAGAGCCCCCCGGACCAGTGGCCAGGACCCAGGCAGTGTGAGTGTCACTGAAAATCAGCTCGCATGCTGCCTTTGGCACGCGTACCATAGGTTGCCTACCCCTGGACTATATGGACCACTGCTCTGACCCAGTATGGCCATTTTTATGTTCTTATAACCATCCTGAGGATGAAGTGAAACACGGGTAAGATCCCTCAGCAGGTCACTTTATCCACAGAATAATATAGGTGAGCCCTGCTAGAAAATTTAGCAATGATTCCAAACCTGGAGCCACCCAGATTGTCACCCACTATCTTTCCAAGCAGCATGAAGAACAGCAGAGACAAAAGACACAGCCACTAAACACTCCTCTTGCCTCATACATATTTATGGTAATCCTTAATGAGCACCAGGGGATCATTATAGTTACAACCCACATGTATTCCTCCTTTTTTCCCCCTTCCACTTCAGTCTTCAAGGCACTGGCTTGTACAAACTTAGGTTTCCAAATAAATAATCAGAACTCCTCCTGCTGCAGTCAAAGCATTAAGGCGATAAAACAAGAGGTGGGGAAGCAGATAAGGAATATCTGGGCAAGAAACAAGTTGCCAAAAATCCTGCTTACTCATCTACAGCTGGTGTTTGACTGACAGACTCACTGGAGTGTAATCCATTAGTACAGGGCAGATGGATAAGGCTTTTTTTATTTTTAAGTTCAGCTTTATGCACTACCACAGATTTTAAAGAAAGTCTGCTTTTAAACAAGTTCATAACATCAGAAAAATCAAAGAGCTAGTGATGAAGAATTAACATTATAATCAATTATTTAACATAATATTAATTGTATAAATTAAGCCAGTTATAACAATGTGCTGCACAAATAAGAAATGTCAGTAACGAAGAACAGAAATGTAAAGCATAACCCACATAAGTTTTTGAAGTTTTCCTCTAAAGATTTATTTTTCAAGCAAAAAATGTTTTTTTCTCCCCAAAATATACTCTGAAAAGTCCAGACATATGGATCTCACTCCACCTTGCAGTCCAAACGAAATAGGAAGCCCAGCCCATGCTTATTTTTCAGTTCATTGTAGGAATTTTATTTCACTTTCCTTTCCAGATTCCACTATTCTTACCAATGAAGAAATTTGAGTTTCTTGCATTGCAGTGTCTCAGTTTATTTTGGTTCACATCATCTTGTCACCATGACGTTCCAAGTCTTGCTTCATAGCTCGTGCACTAACTCAGCTCCTGTGTTGCGTCAAACCCAGGGCCGGCTCCAGGCACCAGCGCAGCAAGCAGGTGCTTGGGGCGGCCAATGTTGAGGGGCAGCCCGTCCGGCTCTTCGGCGGCGGGTCCCTTAGTCCCTCTTGGAGGGAAGGACCTGCCGCCGAATTTGCGGCTTCCCCCCCCCCCCCCCCCCGCTTGGGGCCAGTCCTGGTCAAACCACAGAAGATAAGCAACTATTACAGTACCAGCAAACATGCTCAGGCAAGGAAGTCTCATATGCTACAAAAGGTTGACAGAAATTGTGTGATAGAAGACAAAAGCTCTGCCCAAGACTCCAGATCTCAGTAGCAGATGGTGGCCAGATACACAACAAAGACTCGAGGGTATGGGCAATGCATGTTAAATAAAAGAAATTAAAGCATACAATACACCCCATAAGCTCATATGGACCCTGCTTGAGGACTGCCTGCTTATCTGTTTTTAGGTCAGGATGTCTTTAAAATGTGTTACTCAAAGAACAAAAATGTCAGAAAGCAAATTAACTAATTCAATTGAAACACAAACAAATGTAACAATGGAGGGAGACATACACAGAAGGCAACCATAGGATTTTTCAGTGTCATGTTTCTACTTTTGTACTAAGCAGTCTAATTCTTGTAACAATACCTCAATCACCAGTAGCTAACACTTAAAACCTCTTTTATATTCATAGGCATGAATATTTTAAATAGATTATCTTCCATGCAAACTAGAAATATTTTGTATTATGTGAATTTGACATTAAAGCTTCTCTGAGTATTCGTCTAGTTTGTTACTAAACTAAATGATAAAACCATGATGATTTTCATGATGATTTAGTGGGACCATATCCAAAAGTCCTTCCACCCACTTTTGACCAAGAAAGGGTGAAACAAAAAAACAAGTTAGGACTTCAAGGTCTGAACCATAGTTTCTATCAAGAACGGAAAAAGCCCTAGAAAATACATAGGGGAAAAAACTGAACTTGAAAGACTGATTAAATGTATAGATCTTTTCTATCTCCAGTTTCCTATCTTCTCTGATATTTGGCAAATCTTATGTTGCCTGGGCTGTCAAATATAGCTGTCAGTGTAACAGAAATTTAAACCAGAGCCTTTTAAAAAGTACATAAATCCCAAAGAGGTTTCAACAAGTCCTCCAAAACAGCAAAGTCTCAAACTATATCAACATTGGACACAAAAGAATGGTATGAAGGTTGCAAAGTTAAGCATTCAAAAGTTTGGAAATGCCTGAATTTAAAGTTGCCTGTGCAATCTTAATTTGTCCCACTTGTGCATTTGCAGTATGGTACAGTCTTTAATTATATGAAATCCATACTTTATATAAACATATACTTTATTTTCCACAGGAACCCTGCCACACTCAGTGCACAGGATGATGGTGCTCGCTTAATGAGCAGCTATTCCATATTTTGTTTTCTCCTCATTATTCAGCATGCAGCCCAGGCCTCATTTACTGCACACTATTCAAACCCTGCTCTAAAGACAAAATTAATTTTCTCATGGGTTTCTCTATGGCATTCATCACTACAGTATGTGAGTGCTTCACAAATATTAATGAATTTATTTTCACAATACTGTAAAATAGGAGGTATTATTATCCCCATTTTACAGATGGAGAATTGAGACAGAAAGATTAAGTTCAAAAGTTTCCATGAATTTTGGGCCTTTTAGATAGGTACGACACAGGGCATTTATGGTTTTACAGATCAAAACCAACATCTTAAAATCGACTCCAGAACCAAGACACAAGCAGTGCATATCACAAAGAATTGGTTTAATGTACTTGCAGAAAAGATATGCCCAACTTAACAAGTGGGGCACTATGTTCTGCACCAGCTGTAGTGTCCAGGTGGATTTAAGATGTAGTCCCATGTAGCATGCACTGGAGTAGCCCAACACACACAGAGGGAACTCCTGGCAGCGGAGCAGGTTTCTGGGAAATGAAGCATTACTGGATGCAAGAACCCCCCTCCATAGCCATGTACAAGAAAGAATGGAGGCAGAACCACTAAGCAAAACCCCCAATAGTCTACACTCCTCCTACACTGCAGCTTGGAACAATTGCTCTGCACGTCCCCCCACCCACCCACTTCACTGTGCACAGTTCCTCCAGCATCCAGATCACATACTTGGAGTGAACCCCCAGAGAGAAGACTTGTCCCACAGGAGTAACCATGAGCCAGTTCCTAATTGACAACAAGAAGTTTGTGCATTTCTACAAATTACCTATTTTAATTGTATAAAGCAAGAAAGCAGTAACTGTGGTGCTGTTGATTTAAACTCCCACAGTTCCTTGTATTCCTACCATCCGTACAATTAACTTCCCCTAACCAGTTGTCTCTTGCAGTTTCTTTTTTCTCTCCTGCTTATGAACAGCATCTCTGTGGGGTTTGGACAGTGCAAATTACCAAAATTTGCATTAAGATACATTTTACAATCTACGGGGAGAACGCAAAGGAAGTGAAACAAAATATGTGCAGTAACTCAGAGCCCAGCTACTCTTCTAAGACAGTTTGCGCTGGGTGCATACCGCACGGCATTAAACTAAGACCAAATAGTTTAGAAAGCTTTACTTTGCAGGTCCACTGTGCTGGTAGCACAATGGACTGGAGTGGAGTAGGAACTCTGGCAGAATGGTTGTAGTGTCAGGTCTCTACGAGGTTTGGGTAAATCCCGACACCTAAAAATAAGTCCACATCAGATGTAATGTCTAGGCACAATGGCATAAACCAAGGATGGACCTTCATTATTAACTTTGAATTCCCTGGGCCAAATCCTCAAGACCAAAGACTAAGCTCTAAAAATGTGCTTGCAATTGCAGCTATTTGCTCACACACAAAAAACTGATGAACAAGTACATTTTGCAAGTGCATTTTTAGAAACTCATTAAAAAACTGGCCCCAAGGGTCTAAACTATATTTGAAATTTCCTAAAAAAATAGGACAAATGACAGTTTTGAAAATGCATATTATATAGCGATTAGAAAAGAAGGTGAGACACTGGTGAAATCCGGGCTCCACTGACGTCAATGGCAAATGATATTTTATCAAATAAACTCATTTTAAGGGCTTTAAAATAAACAAGGAGACTTTCTCACTTAAATACATATTCTCTTATATGACAAAAAGTCATTTGAGTGTATGTAGACACTTAAGTGTTATTTACTCAGATCCAAAAAACTCCTAAATTTTCAAATATCATCATCTTAACTGGAACTTGTACTTTCTGTAGAACATTTACATCTATGCTGAGCACAAGGGCCAAAACAGGCAATCCAAAAGATTGTATAGGAGAATCAATTGTCCAAAAATATGTGAAAAGTCCTACAGAGTAATTCCTATGCCCAACTCTATCAAGACAGTAAACACTGTTACAGAGAGGTTATATTTCAGAAGAAAAAAGTGACTTCAGCATTTTGTGGCATATTGCATGCATGTAAGTGAAATATGAGACATGCTCTGAACCTGTTTTTCAACTGGGTTCTCTACAGTACACTGAAGGCAGGATAGAGCATGCCAGCAGCTATTCTCAGAGAGAATTTAATGGACAACAGCTGCAGTTTTATCTGCAATATGCTTATATTCAGAACTTCAGCAGAAATCTGCACATGATTTTTCTGTCTGTTGGATTTTTATTATATTGTTTTAAGTTATAACAACATGTGGCTGGCTGAAGATCTATCCAATCAGGCTTCTTCGCTTAACAAAAATTATAATATAGATCCTGAAAAATCATGTAAGTGCTATATTGCTTTAATTAGTCATATTTACAATGTTGTACTTAGGGGTGGAACCTGCAAACCTTTATGAAGCATAAATATGCATTGCTATATTGTGCGAACAAATCAAGCTTTAATTCACCAATGTTGAATACAATTTTAGTTTTTGGCTGTCAAAATGTTCTTGAAGAGTACTGGTTTCCAGAGGGAAGAGTTAGCTGAAAAAAATGCACATCCTTGAAAATCTGTTTGAAAACATTTTCAAAAATTACCTCAGCCTTCCTGAACATGAAGCTTCGACTATGGACTGGAAAAAAAAAAAAATCCTACCCAACCAACCAACCCCCACTAAAATATTTTTATACACTATCTAGGCAGATTGTGAGTGAACAAATAGTCATCAGAACTGCATAAAAAGTGTGCCCTCTTATCATAACTGTTAATTAAATGTGATGCTCCAGAACCTCACTTGGTGTAAATCTCCATAGTTTCATTGATTTCAATGGCATTAACCTAATTCACACCAGATGAGAATCTGATCCACTATTTTAATGATATATAGATGTCATTTGAATTGAGCATCAAGAATGAAAAATTAACTCAAATTTGTCTAAATGCTAACACAAAAACACTAGATGCTAAATGGTAAAATCATCTTCCTCTCCTACTACTCCATCCACCTCTCCTCTCCTGGGTTCTTGTCTCTTACAATATCAGTTTCAAGCCCCATATTCTCCTCTACAAAATCCTACATAAAATCTGACCCCGTTGTTTTCATTCCCCCCTGCTCCTCTTCCACTCCCTATATTGTATCAGTTTCCTTTGCCTTATTATTCTCTAAGCTCCCTGCATTCTGTCATGCTGCCCCATATGTTTGGCAAGTCTTCCTTTTCTCTGCCCCCTTGAAATACCTCCTTAAACCCACTTCTTTCAGCACTCCCCTCCACAATGATTTCACACTCTCTCTGCTCTAACAGTTGTGCCTTATCTGATCTTACATCTGTTTTTCTTACCGACCTTTGGGTTAGACACTGCAAACCCTTTTCCAGTCCCTGCTCACATAAATAGCTCCACTGACCTAAAAATCAAGCCAGGTTTGAAGAAAATCAGTGGTTTGTTATTTTAATTATTGACATTTAATACTTGATAATTTCACTCGTGGGCAACAGGAGAAAAATACACAAAGAACTGGATTTGTGTTCATCCCGCCAGAAGCAGAACAGGAGAGATATAAATCAGCTGTCAGGAAACAGTGACCTCATCATTTAATCCAGTAGTCTACTATAATTAAGGAAACTGACCTGCCCGTTGTGTCTGCTCCCTGCTTATTTAAAGCTGGTCCTTTCCAATCGTGCAAATTATTCTCCAGTGGTACAATGTTTCATAACACTGTAGAAATATGTCCAGAGATTCAGTGCTGCCAGAACTAACTGACTTTGAAAATTATGCATGCAGCACTCCAACTAAGTGTCATTACTGTAAAAGAAACATCTAAATGCTGCAACACACAAGTTCGTATGTGGTATCCTCTGACTTTGTTACATACATTCACCATGCTGTACTCTCACGTAGGTTAACCTGATTCTGAATGCATTCACTAAGAGGGACACCAGTGGAGTCAATTTAGTATTTGTGAAAAGTGCCAGAATGATGGCCCTGGTGAAGGAGTCCTCTCCTCATCCACAGAATGATCACGGCACAGGCAGTGTGCAATTCCCACCACGTGCATGCCCCATCTTTGACCAATCTATTGGAGGTGTCTTCATGCTGATGCCATCCTTAGCGTCTTCTGAAACTGTCCACACGGCTGCCAATTGGGGTCAGTTGAGTTAATAGTTATTGTGAAGGTAAAAAAAAATGACCTGGCCAGCTGCATTCTATGACTGGGAGGACTGCATGCAATTCCCCTTGTCTGTGTCATGCTTTTATCAGTGGTGGCCGGGCTATCTGCAGATTAACAAGATGTAGGGACGCATAGCTCCCGAATCGCCAGCCCACAGATGCGGCACACTGTGTCTGTGGCTACGAGGCAGGAGTGACCTTCACCCCAGTGTCTGTGATTAGGAAACTTATTGGCTGACTTGATCATCACCCTCGCAGCTTGCTTTCACGTGCACAAGATATGGGTTTGTTATCTTATGTTGTTGTACACTGTACACTCCTCCTATGCGCAAGAATTTAACCACTTAGAAGTGTTGTAAGCAGGGAGGTAGAAAGAATAAAAACCCCAGGAAAGATTTCCTTGGAGGCTTTTGAGGCTTTTTGGCTTTTCGGCTACCACAACCTGGCTTTCTGTCTCCTTCCTTTTTCGTCGCCACAACAAGATCCTCACCAGGAATCGTGCATGCCACCTGTCTAGTACCTTAAGTCGCTGGATCGTTTCCTGAATAACATGCTCAACAATATTTGACAAAAAGGTGCTGTGCATGACTGAACAGTGCTTCCTATAATCCCAAGTAACATTAAAGGGGCAGTACTGCCAAATACGCTTCTACCAAGATCTCAAATGCAAAAATCCCCACACCTTGCTGCTTTTTAAAGAAGTGGCTCAGTTTGTAACCGGTGACGATTTTTTGTTCACATGTTTTGCTTTTCATGGACAAAAGAATCTCACTGAGGAAGCCTTGGATCTGTTGGTTTCAGAGTATTATCAGTGTGTCTACTTATATAAAAGCCATCCCATGGCATCATAACTAAAACAATACTTGTCATGTCCTCAGCAGTACACACATTAGCATGCACCAGCCTTCTGAAAACAGCCCCAGGAAGGACCCAGCTGGTTAGAGTCCTGATAGCAATCAGGACCCTGCTGTCTTAGCCAATCACTAGCCAAATTTATTACACAAAAGTAAGAGCTATCAATGGCAAACATTTGACTACTTCCCTCATCTCACCATCTGCTTCTTCTGCTGCTCACTTGAAAATTAATAAGGCTGTTATCTAAATCAGAAGCTAATGCTACATCTGTCTTCCTTAAAATTACAGATAATTACTAGACTGTGCACATAACTGCTCTTGCAATTAGCATGAGGGTTCAATAGCCTCTAATCTGACAGGACCATTTCCTTTCCTAAAGAAAAGGCTATAACGTTTCATCTGCAGTTGCAATCCCTGAATTAAATTGAATTGGTTCTTGAGATTCAATTTCCCCCCACACTTTGCCCACAGAACAACAACAACAAAATCAACTGTACCAAAATTTAAATGTCTTTTGAAGGACATAATGAATGTGTGCCTTTCATACTTAGATATAAAAAAAACCTGAGGACTGCCACTGCGTGTATAAATGACATCTACAAGCCCAGCTCTTAGTGCCTGTTCTCACTCATGGCCAAATGAGATTGATTTTTGCCCTCTAAAGACTCATTCTTAACACTTTTCTATTTTCATCTGGCTTGAGCCAGAGCTAGATAGGCGTGACTGACTCGGCTTTTTTTTTTTGCACACCCTCCCCCACCCCCACAATGTGTCCCGATATTTTCTTTCCCTCATCTGGTCACTCTAGAGCTAGAGTAGGTAACGGGAAAGAGAAATCAAAGATGTCTTAAAGAGCCCTAAAACTCCCTGATGTTAATATTTTCAAAGGATCCTAATTCTGTTTTCTTTAATCAGATAAATCTACCAGAGGTCAAATATGATTTTTTCCCAAGTAAAGCCATGATGCTGTAGTCTTAACTTGCACTAGGAGAATTCATTTCACAAACTTTCAGGAAAACATTTCACAAACCTTCAGGAAAACAGTCTGAAGCAGAACACTGTAAACTTCTTCCCCAGTTACGTCCCACTTGAAACACCATTCAATCTTAAAGAGGCACTGTCAGGTAAAAAAAAATAAAATAAAAATCTTATTTAAAAATAAAATAAAAGTCTGTCTGAATTAATAATATCTTAAAATATTAAGGAGTTTGAACTTCTCACCATTAATGAAGTCTGTTCATTTGTTGCACACCACACAAACACAGTAGTTAGTTTCACTTTCTCATCCTCAAATACTAGCGAAATTTTACATTTTGTGTTGTAAGCCCCATGATGAAATGTTTATATCCAAACAAAAACTATATTCACTAAAGTTTAAAAGCAATGCAATGAAAATGCTGCTGTTAACAACGGGGTCTCTAATTTAAAACAAATATTTTAAAAGTCACATTTTGGCTTTAAAACAACGAGAAGTCCGGGGCACCTTAAAGACTAACAGATTTATTTGGGCATAAGCTTTTTGTGGGTAAAAACCCACTTCTTCAGATGCACGGATTGAAAATTACAGATGCAGGCATAAATATACTGATACATAAAGAGAAGGGAGTTGGGAGTTTTGTAAGGTAACTCCCTTCTCTTCGTGTGTCAGTATATTTATGCCTGCATCTGTAATTTGCATTCCATGCATCTGAAGAAGTGGGCTTTTTACCCACGAAAGCTTATGCCCAAATAAATCTGTTAGTCTTTAAGGTGCCACCAGACTCTTCGTTGTTTTTGTGGATACAGACTAACACGGCTACCTTTCTGATTATGGCTTTAAACTACTTAGCATCCAGCTAACCGTTAAAAGATAATAAAGTAAGTGGAATGGGACAGAAGGCTCCACTGTGCCCTAGATCTTCTGCAGTGTTGTCCTTCTTTTTATACTGGTTCTTTTTATGCTGGTTATATAGGGTTACATACTGGCAACAGAATAATGAAAGTTCCTTAGCCTTCTACAATACTAATACCTGCCAGTCAAACAATGGTAGGCTGAAGGACAAAGACAGGACAGGTCAGTGAAAGAAAGGACCGCTATATTTCAGGAGATTTACCATACAAGGGATATGTTTTGAAGAAGCTAGACTACCACTGGAGTAGGAGTAAGGGGAGAAAGGAAAGATGGGTAATTTGGAGTCTGTAAACCTTGACAATATCCCTTTAAAGAAAAAACGTCTGTCACTGTAAGCTTGCTTGTTTATATGAATGATGCAAACACACATTTGTGGCAAAAGATTTTTCCATGGTTTCTATTTTGTGCTAGCTTGCCATGATTGTGCTTTTTCTTAATTGTTTGTTAATAGCATGCAAAGTGAACAGATGTACATCAAGTCAAGCTCTCCCTTCATTCCAGATGTGGGAGTGATGGAAAATGACAAATGGACAAATCAAGAAAGGAATTATAACGAAGGCATTAATTCTAGAAAACAACCTTTACCCTCTTTAAGAGGGAAGATGAAAAAGTGCAGCAGATATTAATCGCATATAACATTTCTGTAATGTCTTACATTTTAAAAGTGCTGTACAAACGTTAACTGCTTCATCCTTTTAAGGCCCTTTGGAGGAAGGAAAGTATAACTATCCTTGTTTTACAGATGGGGAAAGTGAAGCAGACATGTTATGTGCAAACTCTTCCGTATCTTGGTGCCCAAAGCTAGGCACTTAAAGTGGGAATTTCAAATGTGCTCAGCCTTTGCCTAACAGCTCCAACTGAAATCAGTCATAAAATTATACTAACCAATCATCAAAAGCATCTGTGGCTCCTTCTGAAAACTGGACGATTTTTATCTATTTTAAACTTTTGGCCCCCACAGTTGAATATTACGAGAAGTCGTCCTAAGGGTCTTAACTGGAAAGTGTTACTTTTTTGCAAAAACATTTTTAAGTAAGCTTCTGATAGAATATAGAAGGGAATTATATATCCCTGCTATAAAATTCTGTAAATTGGTTTAAAATCCTACAGAATGTAATGAAGATCATTTTAAAATAATCATTTCTATAGAACTCTTTTGATTCAGTTCCTGTCAAATGTCACTGAACTTTACCAGGGCCACATGCCAGTGATTCAACGGCAGAACCAAAGTAAAAATGCAGCTGTTTTAGCTACCCGCGTGCAGTCAAGCCATAAAGCCACACTGCCTCCAATCACGAGAGAAGTCAGATGCTGAGGGCCACACTGGCAGCTTTCTCACACCATGAAGGGCCACACCTAATTTGAATGAAATGGACTGCAGTTACCTGCATGCCAAACAGGGAAGTGTGAGATCATGGGGACAACAGATCTCAGCACACAGACAATGCCCCATAGGCAACACTCAGCATAATGCTCCATTCAAACAGCCTGCAGAACTAGATGCACTGCCCTGCATTCCACTCCTGGACTTGACTAAGCAATTTGTGAGTAAGAGAATTGGATTTCAAGCCAAGTCAATGATCATCTGCAGCCTGGATTAATTAAAATTACTTCAATTTCACTTTTTTTCAGTAAGAAGAAATGTTTCAGATAAAAATTTTAAGCGCTAGTATTCCTCTCCCCCCCCACCACCAATAACGGAATACTGTTCGTGCCAGGGCACATTCGCATCATATGTGGAGGGAGTAAGGTGGCTGGCACTATTCTTGTTAGCAACAAAGATAGTCGCACAACTCATTTCCCAGGCACCAGGATGAAAATATATCCCACTATGTAAGCCAAGCTTTTGATTCTGGAACAAGAGTGGTGAGAGAGATTAAATAGAATAAAAAGAGTCATGAGACACAACGGAAAAAAAATAACTGAAATGTTCGTGCAAAAATTCCAAATAAAAGTTCTCAATTTCACTGTGGAAACTGGAAAGGACAAATTTTGAAATGGATGGAAAAGTGTATGGGGTCTTAAAATGCTTTGTAATAGGCTGGTTCAATATTTTGAAAATTCTTAAGTACTTGTTTTACAAAGCACCTCAAACATTAGCCCTCACAACATCCTTGCAAGAGGAGCATTATTATCCTAATTTTACAGATGGGGAAAACAGAAGCAGAAAGTTGCCCCAATGATTAGAGCAGGGGTAGGCAACCTATGGTACGCGTGCCAAAGGCAGCATGCGAGCTGATTTTCAGTGACACTCACACTGCCTGGGTCCTGGCCACCGGTCCGGGGAGGCTCTGCATTGTAATTTAATTTTAAATGAAGCTTCTTAAACATTTTAAAAACCTTATTTACTTTACATACAACAATAGTTTTGTTATATATTATAGACTTATAGAAAGAGACCTTCTAAAAACGTTAAAATGTATTACTGACACGTGAAACCTTAAATTAGAGTGAATAAATGAAGACTCGGCACACCACTTCTGAAAGGTTGCCGACCCCTGGTCTAGATAATTAGTCCTGCCACGAGTGCAGGGGACTGGACTAGATGATCTCTCGAGGTCCCTTCCAATTCTATGATTCTATGTCAGTCAATGTCAGGCACAGGATTGGAACTCAGAGATACTTAATTGTACGCCACCCAACTCCATCCTCTACATCATCCATTTTCTCTTTAAGAAAGAATTACTATGAGATTCCTCAAGAAGCAGCTAGCCACTAACTGATAGCAACATGGACACCTAACAAATTAATTGCTTTTAGTATTCTTACAATAATACCATCTAGTTCTTATATAGTGCTTTTCATCCAAAGATCTCCAAGTGCTTTATAAAGGAGGTCAGTATCTTTATCCTCATTTTACAGATTGGAAAACTGAGGAACAGGGTGGGAAATGGCTTGCCCATGGTCATTCACTAAAGCAGTTGTAAAGCTTTTATGAAAAGGTCCATAAAATCCAAGTCCAGTGCTTTAGCCACGAGGCTGCATTGCCTCCGGGCCAAATGGAGGGACTTCACTCCTCCAACCTCTATGGCATCTCTCATACTATATGGCTTCTCTCAGATCTGCCATGATGATCTGCACTATTATATCCATTTTGGAAAATAACAAGTTTCTCACAGGTTGTCTCCAATCAGCTTGACACACACTTCATCTGATCTGCAACCAACTAGCAGCAATACCAAAATACATCCTCCTCATTGTGAGAGTGAATATCATCACCTTCATGAAAGTCAAAGCATTCCCACGCTGCAGTCAAGAAACGGGCCAGACTGGTTTGCCCCAGGAGGCTCCTGTAAGCCTCCAGAACTCCTTTAGAGAAAAAGGCACTCAGCTGCAAGACTAAGGCACTGCAAATCCAGTGGAGCAATAAAACCAACAGAACCTCCCTCTTTATTTCACAAATAAATGACCATAGTTCACTAATGAACTATGTCAGAAAAAGAGGAAGACAGAAGACTAGAATGTTGGTGGTGCAAAACCCTTTTCAAAATCACACTGACAACTGCACCAGAATTCTTGCATGTACCATCTACTTGCTTAATTAGAGTTTCCAGAGTGTCAACTTCTCTAAGAAATATGTATAATGAGACATTTGAGTGTCTAGAAACACAGTTAATGTGAGTAAGACTCTAGTCTGAACTTCCTCAGTGAGAAATCAAAACAAGCCACCAGTCATTCTTTCAGTAACGTCAGGACTTTTCCCGGTGTAAAAAAGAAATGAAGAAGTCACCTTTTATGATAAAGTTTTAGTATTCAGGGAGAACTTATGAAAAAAACAAGACCAATCCTCATTTACAGGATATATTTCTAGGACATATAACAAAGAGAGAGGGTCACAAAAGGTGCAAGCGTTTGGGTTTAATCTGTTCGGCCCAGGAAATGGTGAGCTTTTTCTAAACGAACAAATAAATGTCTTGAAGCCTCCCCACTTTAAAGTAAACAACATAGAGCTAAGTAATTTAAGAACATCAAGGAGAACAAAAACAAAGAACAGAGAAAGAGACTGGGAGGCAACATGGAGGTACAAATCTTAAAAATGCTGAGTCTGTGGAGAGGGAAGACGGGGTGAAAGTTCACAAGTGGCTTTCAAAGGCTGCTTTTTATAATGGCACTTGGACAGCATCCACAAAGCACGCATACCTTTAGCCATGGGTCTCCCCAATGCTGTTTTGAGAGCTGTTCCTCAAGCTGACAGTGAGGTCAGTCTTCCACAAAACACAAGAGTGGATACACTCCAAGCCCCGAAAAAGTTTATAATCTAAACATTCTCTTAGCAAAATATCCTCCTGCAAATTGTTTCATTTTGTCCCCCTTTATTTATTTTGGCCTTCTGGAAAAGTACGTTATACTCATGGATGCAAAAGTCTCTGTGTAGCCAGAATTGACTCAGGCTTGCAGGCTCGGGCTCCAAGCTGCAAAATTGCTGTTTAGACATTTGGGCTGGAGCCCAAGGTATGGGACCCTGCAATAGTGGAATGTCCCAGAGCTTGGGCTCTAGCCCGAGTCCAACCATCTACACAGAAATGTTTAGTCCTGCAGCCGGAGTCAGTTGACCCGGACCAGCTGCAGGTCTATTATCCCTGTGTAGACATCCCCTAATATTGTAATAAGCCCATGGCCATCTATAGTAGCCACTAAGCTGCACACTAGAGTTAATAAGTTAACTTTGCAGCAGCAGCTGGAGGGATGGAGGAGGAGCACCTGAGTTCTAAAAGCACAATGCGCTTGAACTAACATGTTAGCAAGTTGGCATCTCTCATAGTTAAATAGTTCTGATGCTCTCCAGTAGAAGACAGTGAAATACACATACACGCTCGACAGATGAGTATAATATTTTACACTCTTATAGCACTTTCTAGCCACAGATCTCAAAGTGCTTCAAATTCATATGATGAACTTAGCTTCACAACCCCTGTGAAGAAGACACGTCTTCCCATCTGTAAAACAACAGAGATGTCAGGTGACTTGCCCAAGGTCACTTAACGGAAAGGGTGTCAAAGCAGGGAACAGAATATTGATCTCTTGATAAGTAGTTGCGTGCGCTAAGCACTAGAACATTTCAGACTATTTTAGTGTTCAGGAAAGTCAGCAGGCTCACAGCCTCGGTGGCAGAGGTTCTCAATACAAGGAAGACACTGAACTGATTTCTTGCAATGACCTGCTAATGTATCTCTTCCTTGTTCTGGAAAGAGACCGAAATTCACTCTCCATGCCAGCATCACTTTTGTTGAGGATATTAGCAAAGGTGTCAATTTGTAACAGTGGTAATTTTTATAACTTCCTCTAGGGCCTGAACTATTAATTCATAATACAAAGACCCATGGAACAGCCTTTATATAGCAATAATTTTCAGTCACTACTGACTGGACCAATCGTTAACCAGTGAGGTGGAGGCTGAAAGGCTCTCGAACTCATAACCAATGTCCCAGCAATATCTGTTTTTGCTTTCAAGGCTATTGGTCTTTTTGACGTGGGACATTTCATTTTCACTCGAATTGTTCAGATGCAACAAGAAGGATTAGAAAAAGATGCTCTGGAAACTTACCATATGAGTAGGGCCCTACCAAATTCACGGTCCATTTTGGTCAATTTCACAGTCATAGGATTTTAAAAATTGTAAATTTCATGATTTCAGCTATTTAAATCTGAAATGTCATGGTGTTGTAACTGTAGGGGTCCTGACCCAAAAGGGAGCTGTGCGGGTATGTTGCAAAGTTATTGAAAGGGGGTCGCAGTATTACCACCCTTACTTCTGTGCTGCTGCCTTTAGAGCTGGGCCCTCGGCTAGCAGCCGCCGCTCTCCGGCAAGCCAGCTCTAAAAGCAACGCAGAAGTAAGGGTGACAATACTGCGACCCCCTACAATAACTCTGCAACACCCTCCCCCACAGTCCCCTTTTGGATCAGGACCCCCAGTTTGAGAAACGCTTGACTCCCCCGTGAAATCTGTATAGTATAGGGTAAATCTGTATAGTATAGAGTAAAAGCACACAAAAGACCAGATTTCATAGGGGGAAACCAGTTTTCATGGTCCGTGACGCGTTTTTCCATGGCCGTGAATTTGATAGGGCCCTCCATATGAGTAAAAAGGAAATTATCTGCTTCTTGGCAACTTCTCTTATTTAGGGAGGTCTTTTATTTATTTATTTTTTTAAAAATGAATCTCTTATTAAAACAAACACTCACATTACTCATCTCCAGAAGGAAGTGTGACTTTTCAGGGGGGGAAAAAAGTCTTTCCTTGACAGTTTCTAATCAGATCCCAGGAGAATGAGTAGGATAAAAGTGAGATTCATTAGATTAAAATCATCTGTCACAAGATAAATTCCAGGTTTTTCCCAAGTTAACATCTTGCCCTCTGAAGCAGAAACTCAATTCAATCAAGTCAAATATTTCCTGAAAATATATAAATACAAATATTTTTCTTTTTAAAAAGTGCTTTATATGCTTAATTAGTGTGTTTATACAAAATAGAATTTATTTCTTTTGGAGGGTACAAAAACAAATGTTCTGATATCATTTGGGGCTATTTTGCCATTTATAACAGTAATACATTTTTGCTTTTAAAAAATAGCTTTAGTTTTAAGTATCTCAATACCACTAGGACGCAGATAGATCACTATTAGCCCATTTTACAGAAAGCAAAGCAGAAGAAACAAAGGGTTGTATCCTGCACCATGTCATGCATATTTTGAGAAACTGAGCACTTTCCATTCAGTAATGAAGGTGCTCAGCACTTTTCAGGACAAAGCTCCAGTGTCAAAATTCTCAACCCCGAATGCCCAAAGTTTGACACCAAACTTCACAACGGCTGGTTTTCAGAGATACTGTGCACCCACATTTCAGTTGCAGGTCCACAGCCCCTCTGAAAACCAGGCCCAATCTGCTTAATTCTAGACATCAGAGTTTTAAAAGTTTGGCCTAAGTAAGCTGCTAAAGGTTATGCAGTGAGCTGGCATCACAGCTAGGAAAACAATCCAGCTCTCCTGAGTCCCAGTCGTGGGCTTCATCCAGGAGGCCTTCCTTCCTCTTGGGTTATACTTTATTAGGCACTTCACCTTTGGTTGAGTACTTTCTAAATAAAATAAAAATATTATTTTGAACAATATAGAATTAATGACAATGACACAGTGTGGCTAAACATTAAAAAAAATCTTCAGGATGTCAAAATAACATATATAAGATCTTGCCACCCCTATCCTCCTCTGAGACATGCAGCACCATGTGGCTTTACACCAATATCTACTGTTTTAGTAAAACCAAGACTTAAACGGAATGTTCTTCTGATAAAATCCACCTGTGACTGAAGTTCTGTAGGGGTTGCATTTAAAATAAGGGGCTACTCAATCGAGCAAAAAGTAGAATGTAGATTCTCTCTAGCAACATGTTCTTTTCAGATCTGTAGGCCTTGAGTCTCGAACTGACAGGACACAGGCAGACTGCTGCACCCAAATGGAGCCTTATTGAAGTCAGTGGTGAAGTACTTTGCCACATGCTGTAATTTACAGGATCGGGCCTAAATTTAATAGACTCATGGAAATGGAGAAGGGACTTCAACAGGTCATCTATTCTAGCCTACTGCTCTAAAGCAGCACCAAGTAACCTAGACCATCCATGACAGGTGTTTGTCCAACCTTCTTCTTAAAAAACCTCCAAGGATGGGGATTCCACAACCTTCCCTGGAAGCCTATTCCAGTGCCTAAGTACCCTTATACTTAGAATATTTTTCCTAATATCTAACCTACATCTCTTTTGCTGCTTCTTGTCCTACCTTCAGTGGACATAGAGAACAACTGATCACAGCCCTCTATAAAATAATAGCTTTTAATGTATTTGAAGATTGTTATCAGGTCCCCCCTGCCCTTAGTCTTCTTTTCTCAAGATTAAACATACCCAGTTTTTTTAAACCTTTCCTCGTAGGTCAGGTTTTCTAAACATTTTATCATTTTTGTTGCCCTCCACTGTACTCCCTCCAATTTGTCCACATCTTTCCTGAAGTGTGGCTCCCAGAAACGGACACAGTACTCCAGCTGAGGCGTCACCAATGCTGAGCAGAGTGGGACAATTACCTCCTGTGTCCTTTCCCAGATCTGAAGAAGAGCTCTGTGTGACTCGAAAGCTTGTCCCTCTCACCAACAGAAATTGGTCCAATAAAAGATATTACCTCACCCACCTTGTCTCGCTAAACTATTTTTTGTCAATACTTCCTAAGCAAACACATGCCACAAAAGAGAACTGGCAGCCACCCTGGAGGGATGATACTTATTTGTCGCTGATAGCAAGAGGTTGGAGGAAAAAAAGAGACTATAATTAAACATAGAAGAAACCATGTAATTGATTTCTGGTTGCCAACACTCAATATGACCTTCTCAAGGGCTGGCAGGGGTCATTGGCACACTGCTCGGAAGCCGCATTTTTCTCCTTTGGGGCTCAATTCAGCAAAGCACTTAGGGCTTCCGAGGGGTAGCCGTGTTAGTCTGTGTCAGCAAAAACAACGAGGAATCCTTGTGGCACCTTAGAGACTAACAAATGTATTTGAGCATAAACCCACCTAAACTTATGCCCAGATAAATTTGTTAGTCTCTAAGGTATCACAAGGATTCCACGTTGTTTTCACTTAGGGTTTGTGAATAGTCTGCTCACCTTCTTAAAAAGTTAAGCATATGCTTAAATGCTTTGCTGAATTGGTCCAGAGCGCTCAGCTCCTGGCAGGATAGAGCCCTTATTCTCCTTGCCCCTTAGAAGGCAAGATCATGCCCTGGATGCATCTACCTTCAACTGACTAGATGAGATCACTTGAGAGCAATGACACACATGCACAGAGACACACACATGCACACCCTTCCCTACTGCTTAATGCGCTGTCTCTACATCACTCCTATTAGCCTATAGATTGAACTCTAAAGCCCCACTCTGAAAAATTCCTCAGCAGACACATATAAATCCATTTCTTCCTCTACCATCTATTATTATAAAAGACCACATTCAATTAAGTGGTCTACACAGCAAAGAATTCAACATTTTTCTGCAACCACAATGGCAAGTGCAGGCGTTGTTTAATCCAATAGCAATGACTGTGTTGTGAATTTCACAGAAAGAGATTCTCTTTTCCCACAGAAGCTCAGGCACCCTAGACGTAATTAAGCCCTTAGCTGAATATTCTGCAGTTCTCAGCAATTGTTCTGGGGCTTTTCTGAGGACTAAAGCCTTCTTGGCTGTCACAGTGAAAATAAAAGCAGAATTTTTTCACAATAAATTTGGAAACAGTGTCACTCCCCTCATTAGAATAAAATACAAATAATTACGAAACAGAGCTAAAGAGGGTTAATTTTCAGGCACCATTCAGACTTTCTAACGTAGTATTAGCAAGGCACAAGATTTGCTTTCATAGATTAACATTGGATGTGGTTTTGGATGCTCAGATTGTTCTTTCCATTTAGAATCTACTGATCAATCTCTCTTCTCTCCCTCTCTCTCCCCCCACTCTCCAGTTAAATGTTAGCCAACACACAAGTAAGTTGAATCTACCTTTTCCCTATTGGATCATGGTAACAACATGCATCCAATAGTCTGATCTCTTCCCCCGCGCCCTTGCCAAAGTTAAGTTTTTACTTTTCAAGATAGGCTTTTTAGGGTTTCCTCCCTCCCCCCCTCACAGACACACTTTAATTTTATTATAAAAGGGAAGTGTAATGCTTCTAAAATGTACTGGAATCACAGTCTTGAAAACTCAAGTATTCCATTCATAACATAGCATGGCAACAGGAGTACAAACTTGCCTATAATGTCCCCACCATTGACCTGGAGAGAGTATATCTCTGGGCAAGAGGCTCTTCTATCTCTAGGAAGATGCTTTATTATATTATTATTGTTTAAAGTGCATCCATTGTGCATCAATTGCGGTGGGAGTTATTTTGCAAGAGATGTCTCTCAATAACTAGACTGAGACCTCCAACTCATTTCACGTTAGCCATGAACAGCCATCAAATGGGGGCTTTTAATGTGGGCCAGATTTCAGCGGGAGATCTTAAAAGGTGAACAGTCCCAGGAGCCCAATTACTAATCTCCCAAGCAATCCTGTCCCCCAAACGGACATTAAATGAATCAGAGAAGGAAAAGGAGAGCTCCCCTTACTCAGCTAAGTTAGCAAAAGCAGAATCCCATTCTTTTGTAATCATATGGAGTAAGCAGTTGATCTACCACTGGAAAAAAAATATATATAGTAACAATTGTAAAACTGGCATGAAAGGAAAATCATACTTGGAACCCGTGACCCTATTCCAAATCTGTGGGAATAATCTTTCTAATATGTGGTCTGATCCTCAGTTCCTAATAGTCTAGGTCAGGGGTTCTCAAACTGGGGGTCAGGACCCCTCAGGGGGTCACAAGATTATTACATGGGGGGGGTCGCAAGCTGTCAGCCTACACCCCAAACCCCACTTTGCCTCCAGCATTTATAATGGTATTATACATTAAAAACACGTTTTTATATATTTAAGGGGGGTCGCACTCAGAGGCTTGGTCACCAGTACAAAAGTCTGAGAACCCCTGGTCTAGGTGGAGTTTGTGCCTAACTGCTTGTATGCACATTCAGAAATAGTAAGTTACAATACAAAACAACAACTGCAACTGGTAGCTGTTCAGTCCAAGTTTCCTTTAGATTTATGAGTGCCTACCACTTCTTGCTCTTCTCTTTTATCCGGGATAACTCACCACAAACTGAGCAAATCAAAAATGCTTTCACACGAAAAAGAAATATTTGGTAAATCTGAAATGTAAGAATGTAGAAACTGTTTTTGTTGTGAGCCCTAGTTAAAATTATCTCCAATTATATAGAAATGAAGCTAAGAATGTCACAAAAATAAAGAGAAAAATTGAAAGATGCTCTATTATATATTTTAAATGATAGGTTCTGAAGTAAACATTTCTTGTATAAAACATTCAAGGTTAGTATATGATCTCTCTTTATTAAAGTTTTTTTGTTTCTTTTTTGCTTCAAACTTACAAAAGTTTGTCTTTATTACTGGACATATTCTCTTTTTAATACCCTAGTGTCACTCCATTTAGCATACTGTAAATAAACATGAACACTAAAGCACACAACTAGGGAATAAATATGAGAGTTGGCCAGATAATTAAAAAATGAATCACTTAATTTATTAGATGTCAGATGGAAAATGTGTTAGAAATTATTATTATTTGACCATCTAAGAATGTAGAAGAGACGTGTGATGTGTCCCAGGTGACACATATATCCATACAGTTAGACAGACACTAAATGACTAGGTGGCAGTCAATTTCAAAGCAGAGCACTACTTTGTGGGCCTTGTTTTTTGCTGACTCTGAAGAAGGTGTAATGCAGGGGGGGGAATGCTGTTTCCATACTGCTAAACAAAAATTGACCCTCTGGGATAGGATTGAAAGGCAAGGAGACTATAAAAATGGGGTAGAGGGGTACATTCTGACATCAGTTACACAGCCATAAAGCTAGTGATTTTATTCCAGTTTTATATTTTTGTAATCAAGGGTCAGAATCTGACTGAGAGGGTAGTGGTTAGAACAGGAAACTAGGAACTTGGACTCTGACTCTCACTGACAGCTCTGTCACTGACTTGCTGTGTGACTTTACATAAATCGTTTAATCTCTCTGGGTCTCAGTTTCTCCATCTGCAATATGGGAATAACACTTTAAGTCTGACAGCACCTGTGAGGCTGAAGAGTTATTAGTGCACTGAGATCCTCTGATGAAAGAGGTTAGAAAATGAAACGCACCTTAAGTGACCTACTAAAGCGGTTGTATTAAACACTTAAGAACAATATTTGAATAGGTGTAGTTCCCAGAAGAGACACAACATGTAGACTGAGGCAGCCAGCTAAGAGACAACTGCTATAGATGTGAAATCACTACTGTTGGGGGAATTCTGCACCACTGCACACATGCCGAATTCATGTTCCCCACAGATTCCCCCCAAGCCCTGCAAAAAATAGAGATTCTCCCAGGGAGTCACTGCAATTACACCTTTCGACCACTGGGGGCTGATGTGGCACCAGAAGAGAGGGCAGCCAGCTCAGGGCCGGAGCAGCCAGCCATGGAGAGGGAGGAGGCAGTGGCTGCCTTCCTCACAGCACCCTGCCCACAGGTTGGATGCCCCAGGTGAGGAGAGACAGGATGGGGGACAGACATGGGGCAGCTCAGGGGTCACAGACTGGGGTTCAGAAGGGCTACTGGGAGAAGACGGACTGAGGTGACGGCACAGGACACAGTGCGGTGACAGCATTGAGCCAGGGGCTGAATAGGAGTGGGCATGCAGGGCCACATGGGGAGGTGGGTGTAGGGACACATGGGGACAGGGGCAGATGTGCCTGACTGAATGGGACAGGCCAGGGAGCAGCTAGGGTCTGCATGGGGGAGGCTCCCCAACTCCCTAACAAAAAAAAATGACTCCCCCCCCCCCCCAAAAAAAACACCTGTTCCATACTTCTCCCACCCACACCCAAACAACCCTCCAGGTTCACTCCCAGGCTCCTTCCCAGAAATTATGTCCCACTCTCTCCGCTCCTCCATTACCCCTGACTCCCCCAAGCCTACGCACGGCTTCTGAGGGGTGCAGGAAATAAGTTTCTGTATTGTAGTTTAAATGAATTCTTACTCAAAGTTCTCTATTAATATGCCTAGTAAGGAATCTCTTTGTCAGAAAACATTTCCTTAATCTTTTTTGTTGTCTGTATTGTTACAGGCATACTTGTTGACACGTATTTTGAAATAAATTACCAACATTATTAAAACTGGCATGATTATATTGTGTTATTTTGGCAAATAAAATATGCAGAATTTTAAAATATTGAGCACAGAATTTTTAGGCGCAGAATTTCCCCATGAGTAAATCACTTTCACCAACACCCGCTCTCAGATACCACAGTGATGGGGGCCTTGGTGCATAATTATGTAGTCAGTTGGCTCAATTCTCTCCTCATACATAAACCAAAGTGACTACCTTAACTTCAATGGATTTACTCATTCCTGATTTGCACCAGCATAAGAGAAGTGTGAGGTCTATTGATTTCAGTCATGTCTTGAAACTTAAGTACTGTACAGTGGAAGCAAATATTTCAATTACTGCAAATCTTATCTGACAAAGCAAAGAATCAAGGTGTAATTTGCTTGTCAGTAACTGTTACTTTAAACCGCCAACGAAAAAATTAAGGAGCAAAAGTTACTAGAAAATGTATAGGGTATTTCATCTCATTGAGATTAACGTCCTATAGGCAATATTAAAACATGAAGGCCAAAATGCTCACATTTGGATGCCTATATCCACATTTGAGTGTGTAAGTGCCAATGGTGACATTTTTCAGAGATTCTAAGTATCCATAATTTCCATGAAAGTCACTGGGTACTCTGCTGGCCCTCACATTAACATGCAGGCATTATACTCTCTGTCAGACACTTTCCCTGAAAACTGGTGAAGAAAGTGAGAATAGCTTTCTATGCAGATATTATTTATTTAGTCCGATTTTTACTGAGATACAATTAAAGAACAGCCACCCATTCAGTGCCTTAGCTGGTCATATCAATCTAGTAAAAAACAACAACACACGAACATACAAATAGATCTGTCAGTTTATGCCAATCAATTCAAATATACCAGCTACACATAAATTTAACAAAAGTTAAACCACCTGCAAACATTACCCATCTCAGAGGCAAAGGAGAAATGAAAGATGTTCCAAGAATCTATATGACAATGAATATTTAGTCAAGATTTGCATTAAAATTAAATACAATTTTACTTTTGCAACATATTAGAGTTTATTATTACTTCATTATTACTAAATTGTTAAAACAGATGTTTGCAAAATATTTCAGTACACTTCCATACTCCAAAACATTTCAAGGTCTGTGACTTGATTGTCATGAACCTTCTCTAAAATCCTGGAACCTTAGTACTATCCCCACATTTTATTTTAAAAACAAAAATGGTATGAGTAAAATTGTGAATTCATTCACTGTGAATGTAGCATACGCTAAAAGGTTTCCGGGTCCTGTTACTCATTACCAGGAGAATAGCAATCCAGTTATGCAGAAAGTTCATGGTTTCTGCAGATTTAGGATTACCCAGTTGTATTTGGTAGTTTTTCCTCTCATCTAATCATTTGCATCTGGACTTTAAATAAATCAATGTTTTCCACCATCTACAAAAGTAAAACAATGCCACCAATGAAAATAGGCACTTTCTATCTTTAATGGGGTGTTAAGTATGTTATTTAATTATAACCACTTAAAAGTGTACAGACCTTAAGGAAAGTTACCCAGAACTCAAACATCCACCTTGGGCCACTGTAGTGTATTTATAAAACATGCTATATTGATCTACGTTACCATGCAAGTTTTTTCCCCCCCCCCACATTTAAAATATAACTAATGTTCATATTAAGTATAAGGGATTAGAAAGGATTCACCCCGGGCTGAAGTGTTTCTTATTTCCTACCATCGCTAGAAATTTTTTGAAGAATTTCCCTGTGTATTGATTGTTGTTAGGATATAGATATTCAGGCCTGTCTGCAAAGGCCTATACTTTAAGAATTTAGGTGTATTCTTATCACTTAGTTATAGAGGCACAAAACAAGAATCAAAATCACTCTGCCTGTTTATAGACCTTTTCTTACTATGATAGTCTAAGGTCTTGTTCTTAGGCTAAGGCCTTTGGCTAAACAATAGGGGCAGCCATAAACTGGGAAGTGTACGGTCACGTCCTCACCAGTCACACTGAAATAAGGCAGTTTTGGGCTGTTAAAAAGGTAGTCCAATCTATTACCTCTAGAAAAAGGGAAGAGCCTAGAACAGGGGTCGGCAACGTTTGGCACGCGGCTCGCCAGGGTAAGCACCCTGGCGGGCCGGG
>NW_020664417.1:81971280-82006997 GCF_002925995.2 Terrapene triunguis
TGTGGCACCTTAGAGACTAACAAATTTATTTGAGCATAAGCTTTCGTCGGCTAAAACCCACTTCATCGGATGCATGCAGTGGAAAATACAGTAGGAAGATATATATACACACAGAGAACATGAAAAAATGGGTGTTGCCATACCAACTATAACGAGACTAATCAATTAAGGTGGGCTATTATCAGCAGGAGAAAAAAACTTTTGTAGTGATAATCAGGATAGCCCATTTCCAACAGTTGACAAGAAGGTGTGAGTAACACTAGGGGAAAAATTAGCATGGAGAAAAAGCTAATATGTTTTGGCCAGTGTTGAGATGAAACCAGAGAGAGAAGTCAGCATTTTTAAGCCGCCTCCAGTAAACTTGTGGGATCCATACACAACCTGGAAAATTGGTGCAGAAAACAGGTCCTTAAAGATTGAGAGTTGGTAGGACAACTCCCACCTTTTCATGTTCTCTGTATGTATATATAACTCCTTACTATATGTTCCATTCTATGCATCCGATGAAGTGGGCTGTAGCCCACGAAAGCTTATGCTCAAATAAATTTGTTAGTCTCTAAGGTGCCACAAGTACTCCTGTTCTTTTTGCTGATACAGACTAACACGACTACCACTCTGAAACCTGTCCTCATTTCTTTGTTGTTCTATCATTGTAGTTCCCACTTCCCTATTGTTTGTCTGTATAATCTGTCTGTTTCTGTAATTGTTTCTGTCTGCTGTATAATTAATTTTGTTGGGTATAAACCAATTAAGGTGGTGGGATATAATTGGTTAAATAATCATATTACAATATGTTAGGATTGGTTAGTTAAATTTCAGTAAAATGATTGGTTAAGGTATAGCTAAGCAGAACTTAAATAAATATAAATTAATGGAGATATCCCATCTCCTAGAACTGGAAGGGACCTTGAAAGGTCATCGAGTCCAGCCCCCTGCCTTCACTAGCAGGACCAATTACTGATTTTGCCCCAGATCCCTAAGTGGCCCCCTCAAGGATTAAACTCACAACCCTGGGTTTAGCAGGCCAATGCTCAAACCACTGAGCTATCCCTCTCCCCTGGCTGTTGGGGAGAACGGAGTGCTGGGTGCTCTCTGCAAGCTCGTCCTCCTCCTCATCTTCCCCGTCCGCAGAATCCTCAGGTGTAGCTGATGAGATTATCCCCGCCTCGGAATCCACGGTCAGAGGTGGGGTAGTGGTGGCGGCCCCCCCTAGAACTGCATGCAGCTCGGCGTAGAAGCGGCATGTCCGCGGCTCTGACCCGGAGCGACCGTTTGCCTCCTTTGTTTTTTGATAGGCTTGTCTGAGCTCCTTGACTTTCACGCGGCACTGATCTGAGTCCCTATTGTGGCCTCTCTCCATCATGCCCTTGGAGATTTTTTCAAAAGTTTTGGCATTTCGTCTTTTCGAACGAAGTTCTGCTAGCACTGAATCCTCTCCCCATATAGCGATCAGATCCAGTACCTCCCGTACAGTCCATGCTGGTGCTCTTTTTCGATTATCGGCCTGCATGGTTACCTGTGCTGATGAGCTCTCTGTGGTCACCTGTGCTCTCCACGCTGGGCAAACAGGAAATAAAATTCAAAATGTTCGCGGGGCTTTTCCGGTCTACCTGGCCAGTGCATCCGAGTTCAGATTGCTGTCCAGAGCGGTCACAATGGTGCACTGTGGGATAGCTCCCGGAGGCCAATACCATCGAATTGCGGCCACACTAACCCTAATTCGAAATGACAATATCGATTTTGGCGCTACTCCGCTCGTCGGGGTGGAGTACAGAAATCGATTTTAAGAGCCCTTTATTTCGAAATAAATGGCTTCGTTGTGTGGACGGGTGCAGGGTTAATTCGATTTAATGCTGCTAAATCCGAATTAAAGTCATAGTGTAGACCAGGCCTTACACGAGACAGAAAGGAGAAGAAAGAGTTCATTGGCTTGCGGCAGCTCTGTTCTTCCCTTCCCTCTACTCCTGTGACAAGGGGAGGGCTCTTGTGCCTCTTCCTTGTCTCCTCTCCTTCCCTGCACCCCCTCTCCCTGGCCTGGGCGGGCGGGGGGAGGGTGAAGAGCCCCTGGAACTGCAGGAGGAGCAAAGGTGAACCAAGATATTCCCACCTCCGGAGCTTTTGATGTTTAACGGCACTGTGCTTAAACATTGCAGCAAAAAAAAAGGAAAGTTGACACCAAAAACTGTTCATTTAAAGAAGAAACGCTTACTGTTTTATTTTGCCACAACATCCAAAGGGTCAACAAGTATGTTAATTTGTACTGAGACTGTGGCTGCAGTTAAAAGTGGGAACATCAAACGACACTACGAAACGATGCAGATGGATTTTGACCACAAATATCAGCTGGGCTCCAATTTAAGATCTGACAAGAGTGCTTCATGATAGGATGCATATTTTCTGAACACAATTATTATTTAAAAGGCTACTTGTGCTCAGGAAAAGGCAACTGACGTTTCATTGAGGTGTGTGTGGGTAACAGCAAAACACAGGAAACCTTTTATAGATGCGGACATTATTAAGCAGTTTATGGTTACTACAGCTGAAACCCTTTTCTGTGGGGGAAAAAAAAACGTTGTTGACATCTTCAGACAACTGCCACTCCCAGACACAATGACAGTTAGGCACGCTGAGATGATGGTACAGGACATTTTCAAGCAGTTGTGTGGGAAACTGAAAATTGGAAAATTTTCCATGGCAGTGGACGAATCCTGTGATATCAGGGACACAGAGCAGCTAGGGCTGTATGTCTGTTCTTTGGGGGGGTTTTGTTTTTGTTTTTAATTTTGTTTTGTTTTTTGATGAAGATACATTTGGAGAGGATTTGTTGTCCCTTATACCACATAACAATCACACAACAAGTGAGGATTTGTTTAATTCTGTTTAAACTGTTTTGTCTAATGAAGGTTTTGACATGACTCAGATTGCATCTGTTACAACAGCTGATGCTCTTGCCATGATCTGTAGTCACCGAGGGCTTGTGAAATGTCTGCAAGATCTGAACCCCAATTTGATTTCCTATTACTGTGTAATCCACCAACGTCTGCAAGATCTGAACCCCAATTTGATTTCCTATCACTGTGTAATCCACCAAACCGCACTTTGTGCAAAGCTTAGTGATGAGTTTGCTGATGTAATGTCAGTGGTGATTAAACTTGTCAACTTCCTTTGGTCCAAGTCATCACTGCAACACAGACAGTTCAAAAGCTTTCTTTCAGAAGTATCTGCCCATTATGATGACCTGTTGGTTCATAATGACATCTGCTGGCTGAGCAGAGGGCAAGTACTAAGAAAACTGTGGGAAATTAGAGTTCATGTGGCAGAATATCTACATAACATTCCAGGGAAAAAGGCATAAGAGCTACACCCTTTTTTGAGGGATGCCACAAGCATGATCATCCTGGCCTTCCATGCTGATTTAACAGGCCACTTAAACTATTTCAACTTAAAGCTACAGGGGCAAAATCTCAATGTAGTGGCTCTCCACAGCAGTGTCATCTCATTTCAAAACAAACTGAGTCTCCTGAAAAGTGATTTGGAAACTGGGGAGATGCTGCATTTCCCAAGGCTGCTAAGTTGCCATGACACTGCAGATGTGAATCAGATGGCATGATCTCTGGACACACTTCTTCAAAACTTCCAGCAGAGGTTCCAAGAACTTGAAAGTGTAAAAGACATCTTCCTGTTTGTAAGGAACCCATTTATGGTACAAGAAAATGGCACTTGGAGCGATCAAGCAAAAGCATCCTTTCCAGATGTTGAAGAAGCAAAACCACAGCTCAAGCTTACTGATTTACAAGAGGGTGAAGTACTTAAGTTGCGGCACACCGAAACTACATCAGAAACTTTCTGGACTACCTTTGTGCTAGACTCCATGTATCCATATACTCCATTGCCATATACAACTATATCTTCAGTAGTGAAACAAGCCTTAACAGGCACTTCACAGTAATTATTCATGATTTTTTGGTATAATACACATGTAGGTCGGTGTGCATTTCTTACTGGAAAGACTTGAATCATAAATGATGAAGAGTTGTGTTTTAATGCTAATATTTGCATCTGTTTGACATTATATCTAAGTACTTTCTTAAAGTCTCAGATGTAATTTACTACATCTTTCTTGGAGGTTATTTTTAGGTTATACAGTGGTTTGATTTTATTTTTCATTTCATGCACTGAAAATATAAGCAATAGGCCCTGGGTATGTTACACAGTATTGTATGTGTTCCTTGAATAGGGGCACATGCAGTGTGAAAAATGTTTCTCTAGTGTCCGGACCTTGACTACACCTTGACCAAGAAATTTGGACCTTGACAAAAAATAATTGACTACCCCTGGGTTAGGGACAACACTTGAGCAAGAGCCTGAGTTAACTCTAGTAAAGACATACCCCTAGTGGTTAACTCTACATCCATCTTTTCTTTGTAGCATTTGAAGAATTCCAGAACTGTAACTTAATTGGAATTAACATCGTGCCAAACAATAATATTAAACATGACTGAATTTTTGTCTGAATTGAAAGCCAGGGTTACAAAGATGAATCTGTCAAGCATGTGATATAAATATGGTTTAGAAGGATTAGATTTTTATCAGTAAATATCAGTAAACAGATTTCACTGAACATACATAAATTGATGAAAAAATATTTCCATCAATAATAATCAAAATTTACAGATAGGCAATGTAAGAAAAATGCTACTTGAGTATGATTTAAGGATATTTACTTTGTGTATTTTGACATTTGATGTTGAAAATGTGTGTTTTAACAGATACAAAGCTCTAAATTTTTAAATCTCAACATCTACAGTCTTAAATAATTGTCTGATTCCCCCATAATTTCATGCAACTGTGAAAATTTAAATAAAATAAACAAAAATTCCTAAACACCATAATTTATACAATTGTAAAAGTTTACATTGATAAAAATAAAAAAGTTTAAAAATAAACATTGATATTATCCATCAAACTTATTTTTAACTGAATTCTGCCAACTCTACATATTATCATTATAGCTTATGATGTTAGTTTAATGTGACAGAATTTGTAAATTTCAGGAAGCTTCTTTTAATAAGTTTGTTCAAAGCTAGGAGAGTGCTGAGAGTTTGTTTTGACCCCATTTGCTAGAAATAGTTTTCCCTGGTTTCAATTTCACTTCTTAAAAGTATAGTTTTCGGTAAAATTTTTCTTTCAAGCAAAGAGTAAAAATGATTTATTTCACTGGGGAATTGTGAGGAAAGAAGGTAATTTAACAAACAATATCTTTAAAAGAAAGAAACTGCAGACCAGTTCTAATCCATATTTTTTTGTTTGCTAGTCTATACATGCAAGGTTCTTTTTGCTTTGCTTATTTCAGTTGTACCATAAAACAAAGATTTATAGTGAACATACATGAAGCATGTGTGTTCTTAATATGATTTTGCTGCTGTGTTGTGGTCTTTCCATTGTTTTCTTTTTAAAATATTCACTGCATATGACAAGCTGTTTCTAGGGGGCAACCTGGGGAACTTCAAGAGTTGGTTTAATATTCAGTGTGCATGTCTCTAAAGAGAGTCAGTATCATTTTTAACATTTCACTTTACATCTTCCTATTGTCACATGTCACAGCACTTTCTAAAGACTGTGACTTAAGCCCACTATCACCCCTGACTAGGGTGCAAAATAAGAGAAATGCATTTTTAGCAAAGAAAAAGAAAAAAGGAGAACAAGAGAGAGCGACATGGATGGTGAAAGTTAAAGAACAACAAAGAGACAAGGAAAGAACCGTTGAGAGCGGTTTGTGATTGCAATTTTGCAACCTTTCAACATGAAATGTTGATTAATAAAATGGAATCTTAATCTTGGTCATTATCTCTGTTTTTTGTTTTTGTAACAATGTGATTGTATTTAAAGCAGCTTGAAGTCTGTCATGTTTACACAAGTGCGAGGGTCTGACTTAGAGAAATCTAGTCTGCCAAAACTAATTGAACCAAAAATGTCACTGAAAGTTTTCATGTTAAATGGGGGGGGGAGAAATCACAACTCTTGATGTTGCATTCTACATAGAATAGGATGAGAGAGACAGAAAACCTGACATTTAGTGATTGTACTTTCTTATAAGTATTATTTCCACATTCACTTACATAACCTTTTATAAATCAAGTGGGCAGTGACATTTGGAATGCCTCCACGGTGGCAGCTTCTCTGGATGGCTAAAATCCCAGTTTTTAAGGGTGAGGCACCAATTAGAATGAATGGGAAGAAGAGCAACAGAATGAAGATGAAAGGGGACCAAGTCAAAAGAAAGTACAACTCAAGAACAATTTGCTCTCTTCCTCCAAGTCCCTTCCTAACACAGCTGCTTGCCCGACCATTTCCTCTAAGTGGTTGGTTTGTTATTTCCACCACAAAACTCAGGCTACACTAATCAGGGATTGCTAACCTATTCTAGGTACATGGTCATCTGTACAGAAAAATCCATCAATGGCTGAAGTAGGAGTTCCTGGTCTCTTACCACAACCAGCTTTTTTCACCATAGAATGGAAAGCGACATCCACTCCAGACTAAATTGAGAGAGGTGGACCGGACAGCACTTATTCCACAAGAACTTTGTTTGCTGGTTGATTGTTGCACTGTGAGCAACCAAAAAGATGCTTTTGAGCAGACTGCAATCTTGTGAGGGAGATGGAGGGAAGAGGAGGGGGGGCGGTTGTACTGAAAAGAATAGCTGAAAACATGGAAAATCCTGTAGTTGTAATCTAAGGCAAGAAATCAGTGGGAGTTTTGCTTTCGGTAAGGACTGCACAATCAGATTTGAATAGGATAATAGAAATAAGGACAGAGTAATGCTATATAATAAATAAAACATTGAGATGAAGAGTAAGGAGGGGGAAAAAATTGGATGAATAAGAGAATGTGACCCAAGAGGAAAGAACTGAAACTTAAAAGAGTAACAATAATGTTTGGCACCTGAAGCTCCTTTCAAAGACTACAACTTTAGCAGTTCATTCAAGAAGGATAAAACATTTCTACAAAGATAAGTTAGCTTCTGTATTATCATCCCATTTTCAGATGGAGAAAATGGAGGCATATAGTTCCCAAAGTTCATTGAGTGAGTCAGTAGCCAAGTTATTAATAGAACCCAGGCTTTGGCCTCCAGACAAGGTTTCCTCACAATGTTTAAGTTCATATTTGATGAGATTTAAAACAATAAATAAAATATTTGTTTGAATGAAAACTGACACTAAAAGTCGGAAGGAAAGGGGAATCAGCAAGAGAGAGAGGAGATTTGCGGGGAGGGGAAGGAGCAGGAGAAGAAGAGACCACAACACAATGTTTACATAGTATTTTATTTATTTTATAGAACGATTGTTTCCAAATTGGTACTTAAAAAGAAAATTAGCTATTTTTGCTCTGTTTGGCAGTCATATAGTTATTTTGGATTTAGTCACCATGTTTGGCATCACTGTGTTAAAGAAAAGAAAGGAGAGAACCATATGCATAGAATGGAACATACAGAGAACATGAAAAGGTGGGAGTTGTCCTACCAACTCTCAATCTTTAAGGACCTGTTTTCTGCACCAATTTTCCAGGTTGTGTATGGAACCCACAAGTTTACTGGAGGCGGCTAAAAAATGCTGACTTCTCTCTCTGTGGTCTCATCTCAACACTGGCCAAAACATATTAGCGTTTTCTCCAACAAGTTGTGTAATAGCATAACTAAATTAATCTCATTGCTTAAGAATTTTCAATTACAAATAATATTTCCATATCTTTGAGGCTTGAGTATATGGTCAAGCTGTACTTAGTTTGAAAACAAGGCTTAGAAATAAAAACTACACCGCATCAATTTTCGTCTAGAGGACTAGCTCCTCAAATTTCATTTATGTTCCCGTGACATTAAGTGATGTGAACAATCACTCACAATCCACTGATGTAAAATTTGCTCACCAGTTTCAGATGTGGACACTTAACCTAATTATCAATAAAGAGACTTGAAATGTAAAGATTAGGTGTGATAGACTGTTGTCCTATCTCCATGCTACAGAAACATTTCTCTATTGAGATCATGATTATTGAGCCTAAAGTCAAACTTCAGAAGAAAAAAAATATATGAAACATTACTGGACTGTTAAACTCCATCAGAAATATTCAGAATAAACTTTACTATTTTCTTTGCATTAGGTACTTTCTAGCCTTTAAAAAGAAAGAGCTGCACTGTAATCAAACTAGCTAATACATTCCATAGAGATACGTGATAGTACACGTATTTGGAATGTATTTCCCCCCAGGAGGAGAGGGGGAGGAGAACCCAATGTAAGTCTACCCTTAGCTGTTGCTTGCATTTGAAAATAGTTATAAACATTAAGGCCAAAGATGGCATTACCGTAATTTCAGGAGTTCACAATACTTGAGTGTGTTTGATATAGAATACATACACACACACAAATTGCTTTTGCCTGTGTGGTTAATAAATCTTGGCTGTTGCATCTTCCAGTTGTTTTGCTGTAAAGTGACCTATCCAACTCCAATATGTCTGTTAGTCTATAAGGTGCCACAGGACTCTGTCGCTTTTTACCTATCCAACACAGAATTTCTGTGGCCTTCCAAGCAAGGCATGCTCTGATAGCCTGCTGAAGAGCAAATATACGTAGCTTAACACAGTGGTGAGCAACGTGCGGCCCATCAGGGTAATCCGCTGGTGGGCTGTGAGACAGTTTGTTTACATTCATCGCTCGCAGGCCTGGCTGCCCACAGGTCCCAGTGGGCGCAGTTCACCACAGGTTGACCACCACTGCTCTAACAAGTCAAAGGAAAAGCAACCTTTCTGCACAATACCCAGCCCTCATTTTCCCTTTCCACACTGATACTGCTCCCTAAAAAATAAACAAATAAAAATATATACATAATATAAATACACACACACACAAACCTGCATGCCCAGGGACCTCCAGTGACCTTCCAAGACCTCAGAATGAGTGCCATGTTTCCCATCATGCGCCATAAAACTTGATCCCTCCCCACCCCACTCAGGATGTCTTCCTCCCTCCCATCTCCCAACATTTGTGCAGCACATTAAGCGGCAGTAACAGTGATGCTCATGCCCATCTGTAATAGGGAAAAAGGGGGTGGAGAGAGGTGATAGACTCATTATCTATGAAAAACCGAGAGAGAATGAGAGAGATTCTCACTTGTATATACAGAGATTGGTGGAGGGTGCCCAAATTCTCCTTCACACTTTAGAAAGTGATGCAGCCCCCCATTTGTTCTGAAGAGGAAGACTGGAAAGGTAGCCTGCAACCTGACCACACCTGGCTTTAAATAAAATGTTCAAAACAGCCTCAAGACCCGGAACCCAGCAATATCTAAAGCTCACAAAAAAAGGTGAATTTTCTCCCTTGCTGAAAAGGTCCCTCATGAACATCAACAAGGAGAGATGAATAAGTTGTAACTTAAGAAAATATAAAAGATGCTCTACCAGAAACTAAATTATTTGAAGCTACTTAGTCTAAAGCAGCACAAATTAATAGCTTCCCTTTAAACTTCACTCTTGTTACACTGTCAAAGGTTTCTTTTCCTATTTTTTCTGACTGTATTATTTTGGGAAGCTATCGTAATAGAGATTTATAAGAGTTATGAAGTTATTAAAAAAACCCGAAATCTCAATTCAAATCTCTCTCAAAGAGAATAGATTCCTTTACATTCTGATTTCCACCTTTCCTCCCTATTTACATTGCACAGTCATATTTAAATATGGTAATTCATAAGAAACTGTTTCGCATATAACTCTCTCAAAGTTAAAACTAATTAACTTACTGAAATTAGGAGTGGGGAGAGCTTAGAAAAAAAGTGTATCATGCACACTTTTTTCTTATATTTACAATCTAAGCTTTTAACACATTGTATAACGAAGAGTCCTGTAGAATGTCACAAGAATGATTGTTTTAGAAGCGCAAGTATAGAACTGTGTCCTATAAATATCCCTGTCTCTATCTTCCTTCTTGACTGAAACTTCGCAATAATATTCTGGACAGATTGAATAGTGGCAGATAACCTGTTCCCCTCACTCCATAATTGGTTGAATTGGCCCTGGCTCCATTTCTTTATGTTCTCCTAATTTGTCAGATAAGCAGATCAATGTTTTCCTACAATAGCCTTTTTTAATCATGCAAGGAGAAGGTCAATGAAGCGCTATTTATATTGCCACTGTTATATTTCATACACATAAACTGTTCCTCCTATTAAAAATGATTTACAGAAGTATCAGAAGGTTTAACATTATCTCATGTTTTCTTCTCCAAAGCTGACACTGGTCCTGGTCTACAGAGAGTCTGTGGCACACATCCCCTGGCAAAATCCAGACCTGAGGGCTGTCCCCAGTCTCAGAAGCAGCCGTGTAGTATCAACCTGACCACTCAACCCTGCCCTCTCCCCAAGGGCACCCCGACTCTGGAAGATGTCAAAGAAGCAGCTCCTCCCGATATCTTAGCATGTGGTGGGGGCTCTGTCATCCTGTATCTGAACAGCAGTCAAGGCAGCTGACTGTGAAGCAGGCCTAGAGACCCTCTGGCCCCTGTCCACCATACCTTTCTGCGCTTGGTCAATTGTGAGTAGGATCAGCCAACAGAGTACAGCGCTATACAGAAAGGCAGCAAGAGGATAACGTGGGATAAACTATCTATGGAATTTTGCTTGAATAAAGACTGAGTTAAGAAACTTGGGATTTGGGCCATGAGCCCAAAAGCCATTGGCTTTTAGGCCTTTGAGTGAGAGAGAAAAAACATGAAGACTATCTGCTCTCAGTTACACCTGTGAAAATCCAGATTAATTTAAATTTAATAGAATTTCTACAGATTTAGACTGGGATAAGTGAAAATGAGTGCAGAATTTTATGCAGAGTATTTGAATATAAGGGAACACAACAAATACATGTATAATTGCACTGTTCATAGTACAATCTACACAACTATGTCTTCACTGCAAAGTTAACTCAAGTTATAACTCAAGTATTGCCCCTAATTCAGCTCCCATCCACACACGAAACCCCTTAACTCCAAAGAGGTGGTGCTTTTAACTCAAGTTGTCTGGCCTGTTAGGTCTTCACGCTAACACCCTAGTTAGCACCATTTGTCAGCTACTAACATGACCACTTTGCAGTGTGGCCACAAACAGGCTAGTGCCACTTACAGTGGCGCTATTCCGCCAATGCTTTCCCACAATTCCCCCCATGTGCCTGGAAAGAACAGACAAGTTCTCCCACAATTCATTAGGAAAGAATTTGTTGAGTGGTTCAGCCTACTGAAGTGCATAGTACCATGAGTTCTGCCTCCAGAAGTTTCAGCATCGCACACCAGCGAGTGCAGCACCCATATAGACACAGCAGCTCAAAAGTGTGATTTTGCAATGACTTCTCTCGGTCAAACTGGACCAACTCAAGAAATCTAAGCATAGTTGACTCAAGCTAACTCTGCTGTGAAGACATACTGTGACAGACCCAGACCAGTGGGGTACAGGAGTCTGGTAGAGGGCAAATATACTGGTCACTGGATGAATAGTTTTCTGTTCCCTGAGTGACCAGAGCAGGGGCTGCACTAGAGTAATCAGGAACCTGCTAGAACCAGTTAAGGCAGGCAGGCTAATTAGGACACCTGGAGCCTATTAAGAAGAAGCTGCTAGAATCAATTAAGGCAGGCTAATCAGGGCACCTGGGTTTTAAAAAGGAGCTCACTTCAGTTTGTGGTGTGAGTGTGAGGAGCTGGGAGCAAGAGGCACAAGGAGCTGAGAGTGAGAGGGTGTGCTGCTGGAGGACTGAGGAGCACAAGTGTTATCAGACACCAGGAGGAAGGTCCTGTGGTGAGAATAAGGAAGGTGTTTGGAGGAGGCCATGGGGAAGTAGCCCAGGGAGTTGTAGCTGCCATGCAGCTGTTACAGGAGGCACTATAGACAGCTGCAGTCCACAGGGCCCTGGGCTGGAACCCGGAGTAGAGGGTGGGCCTGGGTTCCCCCCAAACCTCCCAATTGACCTGGACTGTGGGTTCTTCCAGAGGGGAAGGTCTCTGGGCTGTTCCCCAACCCACATGGTGAATCTCTGAGGCAAGAAAATCTGCCAATAAGCGCAGGACCCATCAAGATAGAGGAGGAACTTTGTCACAATACCCAGAGTATTTGCGTAACACCTAGCATAACTGTGCCCCAAACCCTATTGGGAGCTACCAGAGTACACATAATGTGTAATAATTATTTATGTGAAGTGGATATCCTTTAACTTTCCTATTACTGCACATTTTTGACAGCATGCAAACAACTTCCTTGTCATGCCACACAAGCGTGTAGAATCACAATGAAAAGGCATGACATTTTAGGTGATACGAGACAAAGTTTTTATCAGGCTAGATGCACTCTCCAAATTAGTCCAAAACTAACTGGATTTTTAAAAAAACATTGTCAGAATGTTGATAATGGAATGGCTAAGTGATGGGGTAAGATGGCTGGCCATCCATCCTTCTGACAGAGGAGAATAGACTCAGCTCCCACCAAGCATTCTCAAGTCTGTCGGTGAAGTTGCTTAAAGAAAAATATTAGGCACTTCCACCATCTGAAAGATTGAGCACACGTGCTGCTTATGTAGTATTCCCAGCCCACTTGTCAAGGACCACATGACTCAAGTCCAGAATCAATTCACATGTGGAATCTGCTTTAACTAGATTGCTGGGTCAGACCTCCCTACCTTCCTAAATAAAGACCCTGTATGTAACTTACAGTTCTAAGTCAAAAACTTAAAGCAGCATGCGATAGGTGATTCGCTTAAGCGTTGACAAAGTTATAAATATGTATAACAACTGAATGTTGCTAATTGATACCCATTCATTGGGGGTGAAACGCATCCCCATCAAATAGGGCCTACACAAAAAGCCGTCAATACCCTTGTAGCCCCACTTTTCAGGCTGAGGGAGCTGTTTGCTATCTGTTAAGCTTATAGATGTTCATTGGCCAAGCAGATAGGGTGCTAGCCTGGGATTTAGGACCTTGGGCAAATCGCTTAGTCTCTCAGTGGCTCAGTTTCCCATCTGTAAAATGTGGATAACAGCACTTCCAGGGGTCTTGTGAGGATGAACACATCAAAGATTGTGAGTTGCTCAGATACAATGGTAATGGGGACTATATAAGTATCTGAGAGAGCTACAACACCTCCTAGAAGGCCTTGTTATACAGCTTATTTTGTTATGTTACAGATCCTGATTATCATGGTACAATATCAGGGACAGTGTAAAAATATCTGAAAGGGTCTGATGCCCTTATAATTTAGCTTTATTTTGTCCTTGTTTTAATACATACTGATTAACACAAACTCCAGCTGTTCCCCATATTATACCTCCTTGTAAAGAACATGTAAATACATGCTTGTCTAAACTAAACTCTAGCTATGTGACAGTCTAGACTTAAATGAATTTGATGTGTTTATGAACGATACTTTCTTATAAATGCTACAGAATTGCAAATTTCACCTCTACAGATCCTAACCATATTTAACACTTAATCTTTCAGCAAAAGCTTTGTTTTGTATGGAGTACAGTTAAAACAACTACAGGAATGGTTCTCCGCAATTGTTCTAGTTTTGAAGAATAATAAACTAACAGCCTTTCAAAAAGGTCATGTACTGTAAGTAAGATAATCAAAACCCATCTTCAGATAGGGGATATTATTCAGCTTTAAATGAAACTATTCATAAGGAGTGACATTATTAATAAAAATAGCACATCCTCCAATACTTAAAATAGATCACAGAAAGGCAGAAAAACAATGAAACAGAAAGGAAATATAGATACTAGAGTTCTGTACACTAATATACTTCATGGGTAAAATTAACTCCAATCCAGGGAGCTTGCACAATGCCCTTTGCACCACTGAGATGTGTTATTTGACCTGATGCAACAAAGAATTTAAGGACACACTTAATTTTAACTAGGTGATTAGTCCCATAGACTTGAATGGGCAACTCACATGCTTAAAGTGCTTTGCTGATCAGGAATTACTGTACAAATATACCATGCCTTTATATTTCCATTTCCTTTTTGAGAGGTTTTGGTATTGCTGGGTGCTGCGATACAGGATTCCCAACACTTTAGGCTACTTGGTATGTTGTTGTTTAAAAATAGGGCCTAGGTACCCAGTAAGGATTATTGAACTATAACACCTTATCCACTTTTAAACTGAACTCCTTATTGAATTCTATGGCTTGTTTTTTTTTAAACAACAACAACAACAAAAAGATGGGACAGTAGGACCCATTGTTTTACACAGCTGTCTGGGTGTGAGATCTAAAATATTTTAAAGCAGGTATGCAGTTACAAATAAAAAAATTACCACGCTAAGGGGATCAACTTGCAATACAATATTTTACATCAGATTTCTGCTGATGAAAACCACATTCTTCAGTTGTCTATTTATATGCCCTCTCTATATCTCACTGTAGTATCTCCCCAAGGACTGATACTTATATATAAACTCAAATTATCAGTTTCCTATGGACTTCCTTTCAGCACTCAACAGAAACAAAAGTTTGGGGCATTATTAAGAAATAAGTTTAATATTACAAACTGGTTCACATAACTGGTTGAAGCCAGATGTTATCTCTTCTAAGAAAATATGGCCTCCATGTGTACCTTTTCTAACAGCACAGGAATCAAAGGTTTTTCCACAAACAGTAGCTATATAAACAGCTGTCAATTTACCTCACACTGCTGACTGCGAAGTACAAGGCACCATCCATGGGCAATTTCCTTTTCACATTCTCTATAGTAGAAATATTTTTTACAGTGACTTGAGGACAAGGTTTTTTATTCTTTGAATATTGCTGAATCCTATGCAAAACCCCATTATTTTTAGCCTATTATTTAATTTTCGTAATTTAACTTACTCAGAATCAAATGATTTAAACTACTGATGTATTGCAATACCTCCATCTACATGGAAAGTCTCCTAGTAACTAATAAATTAACATTTGGTATACAGATGGTCTTCCATGAGACCCAGACATTGCAAAGCAAACTTCTGCAAAGATGGTGAAATAAATTTTATAGGAATACCTGGTAGGGCAGCTGGCATATAGCAGACAATTCCTACCATAAAACCCATTTTCCTAGGGTTATGTCTCGACTATAAGAAGTTCACTCCTGGGTTACAAGTCTCATCTATAAGACATTTTTGTTTACTTTCATCCACTTCCAAAATAATACATAAGCAGACATCTAAATAGTCTGGGCCAGTTTTTCAGAGATAGGCACGCACAGCTACATTTGCCTATATTTGGGTGCACTTAATCTATGAGTGCAAAGAGTCAATATGTTTGCACAAATCCAGGAGATGGCCATCCCTTCATTTACACCAGTTTAATCCCATGTAACTCCACTGACTTCAGGGAACTTACTTCTAATTTACATGCATGTAAATGCAAAGAGAGTTGCACGCCCAATTTTAGAGGTCATAAAATAGGTGTACACCAATGTATGTGCATCTAATTTGAAAATCTGATCCCATATTTACAATATACTTTTCAATGTTACTGGTTGAGACTTCCTTTGCATATATAAATCTCAAAAACTGCTTTGACTAAAAAAATAATTTGGCAAGCCATGATATTGTCATGTAATGTAGTGGCGAAGCTATTGTATAGCAAGATCCTGCAACACTTAACACGGCCCTATTAGAGTCAGTGAAATCAGTCACAAGAGTAATAATAATGAACACTAATCACAGTACTTCGCATTTATATACAACCTTTCATCTGCAGCTATCAAAACATCTTAAAAAGAAGTGGATAACCAATAATATGCTCATTTTGTAGACAGAGGAAATGAGACACGGAAAGGACTAGGCTCAGATTTTCCAAAGTGCCCACTAATTTTGAGTGGTTCAATTTTTAGATTTTTCATTTGCAGATGTGCTGAGCACCTACAATACTCTCTAGGACTTTCATGTGGAGTCTCACAGATTTCCATCGTATCCTTCCTTTTGTTCAGCATGTATACGAGGCTGTTGCAAACATGGGTTGTTGTGTCTTCAGTACAGGATGACTTCCACCTTTATGTTTCTATTTCTTCTAACTCAGATGGTTCAGCTGAGTGCTTTTCTTAGTGTCTGGTAGGCTCTCAAGTAAATGAGCCCTAAATCATTTAGGGGTTTTATAGACTGAAGCAAAATAACAACTTCCCCTAGCTGCAAATAAGTTTCCAAGTGTTGGTCATAAGGACTGGCGTCTGTATGACACACTGCTTGGTAAGAGGGCATCCTCATTCTGCTCTAGCTTCATCTTCCATATCGTCTCATAGCACAGCCTCATCTAGAGCACACTACAGTTGTTCATGCTTCTTTCACTTCATGACAACAGCAGCAAGTTCAATGTAACACAGAAGGTCACACTCAACTCCCCAAGCACAAACAGGCAGAAAGCATGCATGGGCACAGCTGCCACCTGAACATCCAGAGCAGCCAAGGATGTAATAACATCCCCTAAATTGCAACAAATGGCAGATTTATACAGTAGCCAATTCTTTCCCTTTTCCCAACCCACCAACACAACTTCAGCCTCAGCTAACTAGCTTCCATGGATATTGGGTGATTCATTCCAGCGCACTAGCAGGGTCAGATGACATGGAGACATAGAATTAGCTGTTGTCAGCGAGTAAAGACAACATAGACCACATCTCCTCATTGAATGAGCCAGAACTCTGCCTCATCCTCCAAGAAAGAGCCCAGATACATTTTATCCAGCTGACATTATCAGAATTTCATTTTGCTCTTATTTCAATATCCTTCTTGGTGTGAGGGAATCACAGGCCTCAAACCCACACTTGCTGTTCCCCAGGCAGCTAAATTCCCTCTAAGCTGCGTGGCCACATGACCACACAGCTGCCTATTAAGCGCCACACAGGCACTCAGTGCTGTGGCGGGTAGCAATGCCTTTCCCCCAGCATGGACCTGCCACGGCATCCCTTCCCTGGCTCTGACCCAGCCCGGCCCAAACCTGCCGCAGCCGGGGGACAGGCAACCCTCTGCCCCAGCCCTAAGTCCCTCATTCCCGGCCCCACCCCAGAGCCTGCACCCCCAGCAGAGGCCTCCCACCCCGCACCACAACCCTCTGCCCCAGCCTTGAGCCCCCTCCCACACTCCGGATCTCTCAGCCCCACCCCATCACATGAATTTTGTTATGTGCTTCAATATGGAGAAGATGTGTCACACATAACAAAATTCATTCTGCACACGGGTGGGAAAAATTAGAGGAAAAGTTCTCTGAGCAATCAGAGGAATCCTTGGCTGGCTGCTCTTATGGAGTCTGACTACTTGCCTGACTCCTGAGCCCTGCCTTCCTGCCTGTTCCTGGTACCTGTCCTCTTTATCACAGACTCCCATCTGTTCCCTGTTCCTGTTTCGCTCCAGTTCCCTGTTCTTATGCCCTATCTCTGACACTGACTCCTGCCTTTGTCTCCATCTCTGACCTATGGCTTAGCTCCTGACTCTGTCACCAGCTCCAGGCACCTGACTCTAACCACTAGGCTTGACCATCCACACCCTGGCTCCTATGCTTGGTTGCCCTCTGCTTCACTTTGCCTTTAGTTACAAACCTGGGACAAGTCAAACTATATTCTGGCCTCTAAAAATAGTGATCAAACAACATAAAACTAATCCCCCCCCATGCAATCTTTACCCATGGTCTCTTTGTACGAGAAGTATGTTCAGAGCATATTCCTAATGATGGCCCTATGGATTGTGGGACTCCATGCAAAGCACCAAGTTTGAGCACCCCCATCTAGTTTCTTCTAAAAGGGGACCTCTTCCATCTGTTTTCTGCTTGCCCTCATGCCCTTCACCTGGTTGGGTTCTGACACACACCCCTAGCCACCTCTTGCATGAAAATTCACAATGGACCCCACTACTCAACCTAATATGTCTGGAGGCCAGGTACTTGCCAAAGTCAGTTGGGACACAATTCAGTCATGTATGCATGGGGACTACGTGTGGGGGCCATTTACTTCTTTTGCCTTTGCCTAAGACCAACCGCATGTGTATATAGAAGAATATGGATTTGGGGGTGGGATTTTCCAAAGCACAGTGACTTCAATGGGACCTGGGTCAGGCCAATGCTAAGTGCTCTTGAAAACCCTTAATATTTTTCCTTAGTAGTTGTAATGCAATTTGATTCCACATGTTGTGAAATATGGCATACTGTTTTATATGTAGACACAGATGGACAGGCACAAAGAAATGTGCCTGCATAACTATGAGTTGCAATCCTTTTTAAGACCATTTTGGGGGCAGTTAACATTTGAGCTTAGAGACCAATATTAATCTGACCTCGCTATAAAGTTTCTTGATAACAAGAGAATCCCATGGTAACAATACAGTAAAACAAACACTGATACACTATGTATTGTGTTTCTTATCTTGAATTATATATGTTTCTTTCCTTGAACGATTCTCAGAACTTCTGTGTGTGCATGAATTAGAGAGAGCATGCAAGGCTGCCAGGGTTATACAGAATTACACAAGTTAAATTTCCTTCCCAAGTACTATTACATATTATGGCATAGTAATGTCAAATCTTAGCACTGACATTTACAGAAAGCTACAGTCAGATGGGATGCGGCTCCCATTTTTTAAATTAAAAAACATGTAGCTTTATGAACCAAGCTTTTCATCATCGACGAAGCAGAGCCTAACTCATGCAGTTAGGATTTTAATTTCATGACATAATTCTCATGTTGTGATCTGATAAAGAAAGGAAAATAATTGGGTTCTTGGAAGCAGAGATTCTAATAATCCTCACAGGCTAGTAAGCAGCAGCCAAGATGCACAATAAAACATGTTAATAGAAGAGATTAAAAAAAAAAAAACTCACATGGAAGGTTTTCTCTGTTGGAGTGCAGAGATTTACTCACATTATGGAGTTTTATATATATTGACTCATTGGGTCTGATCTTGCTCCCTTTGAAGTCAATGGCTAGACTTCTATCAGGGCAGGAGTAGGCCCATCATAAGGACGAATACTGTTCTTCTAAGGCCATGTCTACAACACTAACAAGCTTACAGCGGCACAGCTGTACCGGTACAGCTGTGCTGCTGTAAGAGCACTCGTGTAGCCACGTTACGCTGATGGGCAAGAGCTCTCCTGTTGACATAATAAAACCAGATCAATGAGCAGCGATACCTATGTTGGTGGGACAGCGACTCCCGCACACATAGCGCTATGCACACGAGCGCTTATGTCGGTCTGTGTGGGTTTTTTTTCACACCCCTGAGTGACAAAAGTTTTGACGACATTGGGGCTAGCGTGGACATGGCCTAAGGTATGTTTCTTACTTATTACATTTAACCACAAAGCAAATACAGAAATACTAAATGTTACAATAGTGTAACAATGTTACCAGTGTTATTAGTTGCTTTAAAACTATACAGGAAAATGCACTTTGAGTGACGGCTCACAATCAACAAAGTTTTACATTCCTGTGTGTGTCTCTTCATTGTTTTTAGTACTCATTTAGCAGTTTGAAATAGCATTTTTACTACTAGTTTGGTCCTTTTCCATTTTGTAAACAGACTGCCTCCATTCTCTCCAGCTTCGTAAGTCTGGCAAAAAAAATCTCACAAACAAAGATTGTCTGTTAAAATTTAATGGGAGTGGGGTGGAGAGATAGATTTCAAAATAGGATATTTAAGTCCATTTATAACAGCTCTTTCTTGGCTTGGAGAAGTCTTGTGTACACTATAACTCTCTCTCTCTCTCTCTTCATGCTGCTTTTGTGTAAATGTAATAGAAGAAACAGTTTCCCTTTTAACAAGATGTTAAAACGATGGGAAAAGAAGGGGAAAACAACATAAAATTAAATATAACACCTTTTAAAAATCAAGTGCTAACTAGGTTTACTTTTTTTGTTCTGTTTGTAAAATGAACAATATTGTAGTTGTCTGTTTGGATTATATGCTAACACAGACCTCTCATGCATATCTGCAGTTCTGCCTATGTTGCACAAAGAGCTACTGTTTACAGAGTAGTCTTACAATACTGCTTATTTTCACACTAGATTTCCTTTTAAGAGCTCCATAGCTGGATTTTAAAAAGAGAGACGTGACATGCAAAACACGTTTATGCAACATAAAATCATATAAACATTGTGCATGACCATATCCACAGAGAAAGATATAAACAAAAATAAACAAATCTTAAGCAACCATTACACATGGATCACCAAGGCACGACCATCACCAAGTTCACCCAAAACACTGTTAACACACCAGGGTCAGCAGAAAAGTGCCCAGATTACAAGTCAATTTATAAAAGGTGTAGTCAATCTACACTCAGTGCCCAGAACATCCCAGCACATCACGTCCCTCTCCCCCACCGCTGTCACTGTGAGATTTCAAAACGGCCAGTTCGGCCTAACCAGTAAAAAAAACTGGACCGCAGGAAACAGGCCATACATGAGTGTTGTATCTCACTCCAAGAATAAACAGGAAACTGGAGAAAACCGGTTCCAAACTGCTAACAAGCTGTTGAAAAACTTCTAAAGAAGTCTTCTCCCGCTGGCATAGTACTGCAGTTCGCAGGGGCTGGAGTAATGAAATTGACTGGAGAACTTTCTCCCATCAGCTTAGAGTGTCTGCACTAGCAGCACTACAGCCGTGGCCACTGTAACCTCTGGCTACACTACACAGACGCAGGTTTCCGAGTGGTAGCCGTGTTAGTCTGTATCAGCAAAAACACGGGGTCCTTGTGGCACCTTAGAGACTAACAAATGTATTTGGGCATAAGCTTTCGTGGGCTAGAACTCACTTAATCAGATGCATGGAGAGGAAAATACAGGAGCAGGTATAAATACAGGAAAGGATGGGAGTTGCCTTACCAAGTGTGAGGTCAGTCTAACGAGACAATTAATTAAACAGCAGGATACCAAGGGAGGGAAAATAACTTTTGAAGTGGTAATGAGAGTCGCCCATTTCAGACAGTTGACAAGAAGGTGTGAGTAACAGTAGGGGGAAATTAGTATTGGGAAAATTAGGTTTAGGTTTTGTAATGACCTAGCCACTCCCAGTCTTTATTCAGGCCTAATCTGATGGTATCCAGTTTGCAAATTAATTCCAGTTCAGCAGTTTTACATTGGAGTCTGTTTTTGAAGTTTTTTTTGTTAAAGAATTGCCACTTTTAGGTCTGTTATTGAGTGCCCAGAGAGATTGAAGTGTTCTCCTACTGGTTTTTGAATGTTATGATTCCTGATGTCAGATTTGTGTCCATTTATTCTTTTGTGTAGAGACTGTCCGATTTGGCCAATGTACATGGCAGAGGGGCATTGCTAGCACATGATGGCATATATCACATTGGTAGATGTGCAGGTGAACGAGCCGTGGATGATGTGGTTAGGTCCTATGATGATGTCACTTGAATAGATATGCGGACAGAGTTGGCACCGGGGTTTGTTGCAGGGTTTGGTTCCTGGGTTGGTGTTTTTGTTGTATGGTGTGTAGTTGCTAGTGATATTTGCTTCAGGTTGGGGGCTGTCTATAAGCGAGGACTGGCCTGTCTCCCAAGGTCTGTGAGAGTGAGGGATCGTCCTTCAGGATAGGTTGTAGATCCTTGATGACGCTCTGGAGAGGTTTTAGTTGGGGGCTGTAGGTGACGGCTAGTGACGTTCTGTTACTTTCTTTGTTGGGCCTGTCTTGTAGTAGGTGACTTCTGGGTACCCTTCTGGCTCTGTCAATCTGTTTCTTCACTTCACCAGGTGGGTATTGTAGTTTTAAGAATGCTTGATAGAGATCCTGTAGGTGTTTGTCTCTGTCTGAGGGATCGGAGCAAAGAGCTCCATTAATCTTTAAAACACTAAAAACATGATGGTATGAGAAAAAAAAAAAAAAAAGATGAAGTACACAGTCGCCCAATTCCAGATGCTTCTCACACTTTAAAAAGAGAGCCGTGGTCAGTTCTACCAAAAGCTTTCTCCTAGTCCACTGAAACAAACCCCACATCCAGATTAAAAAGATGGCTGAATCATGATTTAAAAAACACAGAGGATAGGGATATGTTTGATCCAGGTACATCAAAGGGTCCAGATAGTGCTCCAGCTGATTTGCTAGGCCCTGTATAATATAACATTATAATCTGAACAGAGAAGGGAAATAGGTCTCTGGTTTCATAAATCACAAAGGTCCCCTTTCTGGAGCAGCAGTGTGATGGGGAGGGGGAGGGAGGGTGGAGAAATCAGAACCAATAAGATACCAGAAACGTTTATAAAATTCGGAAGGCAGCCCGTCGATACCTGGGGCCTTGCTTACAGGGACTGCACTAGAGCGCCTGTAAGAAGAGAGGGGCATCCAGATGCTGCTTTTCCTTGCCACTCAGATGGTGTAACCCCTGGTGCAGCTCATCCATCAGCAGCATTTCACGCAAGTACAGAGCTCTGTAAAAGGAAACTGTTACTTTCCTGGTCCTGGTGGAATCAGCCAGCTGATGACCAGCAGGCAGCCAGAGACTGTGAATCTGCTGGCAGTCCCTAGTCTTTCTCTTCAAACTGAAACAAAAAATAAAAAAAACCCAACCCTCATGGAAGCATCAGTGTCATGCATCTGGGTGAAATGGGCTCAAACCCTGGCTCCCTGCACCTTCTCCTCCATCAAGCAACTCAGAAATTTGTCTTCTCCGTAAGAGTCTGGTGCATCTGCGCCACATTCCCCACATCAAGGCTGTCACAAATATCCATGAAGGTCCATTTCAGGGCACTCACAGCATGATATACAGACTGTGCAGCAGCCTGAGCGTTCTGCTGGCAGAACAGCTAGATTTGGACCTTCCCGACATCCCACCACTGACTCAGGGATTCATACAGGGACTTTTTCTCCTGACAATACTCCCAGAACATACCAAACGCCTGGGGGAAATTCAGGTCCAGCAAGAGTTTGGAATTAATGCCTCAGTAGGAACCACAGGCAGAGAGAGGGAGACACATGCTAACAGAAACATAACAATGGTCAGAAAAGTGTGTGGGAGACATGGAAGACTGAACAAATATATTCACACTGGATTTCACAGCGTAAAAATGAAGTGACTGGGAGTAGCCTTCGGCCAGCAGTGATGCCAAAGAGTGGACTGGGAGCGCCTCCAGATATCACTATCCCAAAAGTCTTCAGGAAACAGTGCAGTTCCCTGGCTGACTTTGGGTGTGGCTCTTCATGATTTCTGTCTAAGGGCTTGGCTACACTTGCGAGTTAGAGCGCATTAAAGCAGTCCCGGGTACCCTAGCTCACTACCCAGCCACACTGGCAAGGCACGTAGAGCGCTTTGACTCCATGACTAGAGCGCTCCTGGTACTCCACCTCGGCGAGAAGATTAACGCTTGGTGCAGATTGGCTGAAACGCCTGGGCGTCAGTGTGAATGAGGTGTTGCATTACTGCGCTCTGATCAGCCTCTGGAAAAGTCCCATAATCCCCTTAGGTCAAGTGGCCACTCTTGTCATTGTTTTGTAATCGCTGCAGGATTATGCCCTTTGAAAGCTCCGTTTGACAGCCAGCTTCTTATCTGCTCTGAGACAAATCAACCATTACTGTGGAATGCTGTGTGTGAGAGAGAGAGGTGAACTTACAAGACAGCATGCTGACATGCTCTCAGCCCCCCAAAAACCCACTCTCTCACCCCCCATATACACACAAAACACTCCATGTCACACTCCACACTTCAAATGGGCATTTGAAAAGCACTTTGCAGCCACTTGCATGCTGGGATAGCTACCACAATGCACTGCTCTCTGTGGCCATTGCAAGAACTGCTAATGTGGCCACGCCAGTGTGCTTGCAGCTGTCAGTGTGGACAGACTGCAGCGCTTTCTCTACGAAGGCTGGTTTAACTCAAAGGGTTCTACATCTGCAAGTGTAGCCAGGCCCTAAAACCCAGTCTACAGTACAGCACAATAATACTCTCAGGATCACAGTGAAGTAAGGCCTGGAGAAGCGTCTGCAGAAAGGAGACAGAAAGGACCCCACCCCAGAGTATGGGGGCACAGACAGTAAAAAAAAAAAAAATTAAAAACAGCACCAATACATGCCTCCACCTGAACCATCTCCTTCTGAGAGAGGCTGCATCCTCATGAGAAAAGAACAGCTACGCCACAATTGGAGCCATGGCTTGAGAAACCTTCCCCTTCCCACTCCTTCAAGTCCCCCTGATGATCAGGAACTGAATGTGTCTCTCACAAAAAACCAACACTGGCCCGTTTTTGTCTAAGAAATTCAAAAAGTTGCACCCTCCTATGACCAAACAGCATGTATTAATATTCAGAGAGCCAAGGCTGAGTAGCACCCTAGAAGCTAGAAGGAGGAAGAATGATTGTTCCAAGAAGTGGACAGAAAGACAGAAGGATAATGGAATTGGGCAGAAAGGAGAAAATGCTAAAGCTAGGAAAATAATTTGTGTTTTAAAACATGCTAGCTGACCACTAGGAGAGAGACTAACCTAGGAGAGCCTTGGGTTGACCACAACCAGTGAAATCATGTTAAAACACAACCAGTTTTCCTAATGTAGACATGGCCCAAGGGATGCAGGAGAGGACAAGGCTAGGGCCCTGATACAGCAAAGCACATAAGCATGCAAGTAGTCTCATGGACTTCTGAAAAGCTGCCAAGTCATGTGAGCAAACAAACTCTCCAACAGATGGACTGCTTTTCCTTTCTGCAAAGGAATTTGTTTTGTTTGGTTGGGTTTATTTATTTAGTTGGTTGATTTGTGGGGTTGTTTTGGTTTTTGCTTTTATTTGTTTTTAAAATGGGAAATTTTGTACCTTCCCAGCTGTTTTTTCATTTTAGATGAGACCATGATTGTCAAATATAATTTTTCAACAAAAAAACCTGGAAATGTGGTTTTTTGTGTACGCAGGTGGGGTCCAACCCAACTAAACTCAACATTCTTCACACTGACTATTGTCCAGAAGTTCCCCCAAGATATTTAAGATTGGGTTTCTTTGGTTTCTAAGCTCACAACAAAAAAATCACACCCTGGGCTTTCATCTCTGGCCAAGCTGTTAGGGTTTTCCCTAAAGGACCTGCTATCTAACTAGAAATTCCCTGGACCAGAGAGAATCTCACTGCTTTTTTATGCTCTTTATTATAAGCACATGGTGTGGATGAGGGGTTGTCCAAGTAGAACACTTCTGCATATCCCGGCAAGCTCTAGACCAGGGGACGGCAACCTTTCAGAAGTGGTGTGCCAAGTCTTCATTTATTCACTCTAATTTAAGGTTTCGCGTGCCAGTAATACATTAACGTTTTTAGAAGGTCTCTTTCTATAAGTCTATAATATATAACTAAACGATTGTTGTATGTAAAGTAAATAAGGTTTTTAAAATGTTTAAGAAGCTTCATTTAAAATTAAATTAAAATGCAGAGCCCCCTGGACCGGTGGCCAGGACCCGGGCAGTGTGAGTGCCACTGAAAATCAGCTCGCGTGCCACCTTTGGCACACGTGCCATAGGTTGCCTACCCCTGCTCTAGACCATGAAGACATTTGTTTAAAAAAAACAAACAAACCTGAGCATGATTTTTTCATTTTAGAAGAGGTATTCTTTAGTAATGTGATATTTCAGTAAAAAGTGGAAGGTCTGGTTAGTTCTGTAGTTCCCGAGATGGATTTTTAACACCATCTTTGTGTCTTCCACCTCAGGGCTGGTCAGAAACTACCTGCATCTCGTCATAAACTAAAATAGCTTCAGGGTTTCTCTAACTTACACTCAGCTGCCAACAGCCCTAAGGGACAATGCCAGATCTGCAGAAAAACAGCAGTATTCTGGCCATCGCCCCTTTCCCTTGGACATGTATTCAGTATATCCCGTGTTGTGGACTGTGAGTATTCTACTCGTCACACCCATTGTTTAACACAGTCCTTAGCTCAGCTATTGGATCACAGGGGGAAAAAAATTGTCACACTTCTATACCATAGAAGCCCAGACAGACTTTGAAACCTCACTAGAGCGAATCATTGTCCATTGGAGTCATGTTTTTTTCAAGCCAGCTGGAAAATGATTCCACATCTGAGGACAAGTATTTTTGCAAAAATATTTAGTGTTTTTTGTGACCAACTCTACTTAAACGCTTCCATACACATCTGTTTATTACACCTTTTAGAATTTGTTTGCCAACATGTGATGCAAATAGCTTCAGATAGCTTGTGCTGAGACTTGCCTAGTTTAGCAAATAAGGTCAGATCATCCTATCTCCGCCAACGGCTTAACCAGTTAACAGTTCAAGAGGGAAGGAAGGAAGAAGAGAGGTAAGGGACAGCTGTCAATTGGATAGAGACTAACACGGCTACCCCTCTGATACCTGTCAATTGTGCTGAGCCCTGAAGATGAAGACAAGAAGCTTGCACTTAACGCAGAAGGCAAGAGGAAGCTAGCAAGGGAATTTGAAAAAGGGAATGATATGGTCTGAGCAGTAGAGGAAAAGGACAGTCTTTGTGGCAGCATTTTGAGTAGATTGGAGAGCGGGGGTTTGGAGAAGGAAAGGAACTCCAAAGGGTAAAAAGCCTATATCTATGAGGTTGTGCTATTTTCATAGTATCCTGACAAAGAGGCTAGAAACCAGTCTGTAAGTGCATCTAAGCTCTGGAGAATGGCAGAGCAATGCAGGAGGCTAGGACCAGGAAGACAGAGCCTTTGCTCACTGGTGTCAACCACAGATTTTGTTCTGGGCTCCTTGACCCAAGAGTTCCTCCTTTCCTTCATAATGTCAAAGGAACCCTGCTGCCAAACCCACGGCTTTTAGCCTCCACAGGATATCCCACAGTGCCTAGGTGACCACTCTTGCCAGCAGCTCTGCTGCTCTGACGCCAGATAAACAGACATCCACTCCTCCCCCAAGAAAGCCCCGGGAACTTTGAAACTCCCCTTCCTGTTTTCTTGGCAAATGCTCACTTATCTGGCCAGGTGACAAGTGCTAAGAATGAAAAATGTTTGCATAGAGAAGAACGTGGGGCGGGTGCACGTAGAGAGAGAGAACATCACAGTACTGCAGGGCAACAGTCCAAGGTGGGCTTTGCTTCTAATGTAGACAATCCCTAGTCAGCGGACGTCACAGCGGGGTCGCCTTCTCCACATATTCTCAAGACAAACTGCCGTACATCCACTCATGCAGCTGTCACCAGTGCTGAACAAAATACTGCAACACATGTTTCTAGTTCAATGCTCTCAGACCTCCGTCAGCGGACCACAGCCACAACACCACAGATACATTTGCTAAGGCAATAACCAACCCCCCCAACTCGCGTAAATAAAAACACCCACTCATAGGTTCAAATCTCTGAAAAAACGCATTAATTCATTTAAGAGCAAGTGCAGTCCAAAAACCTGTATTTACTTTGCACCACCCAGACTTGCAGCAACTATTTGAAAATAAACAACAAATCATGTACAGCCCCCAGCTAAAACCTCTCCAGCACGTCATCAACAAACTACAACCTATCCTGGAAAATGATTCCTCACTCTCACAGACCTTGGGAGACAGGCCAGTCCTCGCTTACAAACAGCCCCCCCACCCTGAAGCAAATACTCACCAGCAACTACACACCAGAGAAACACTAACCCAGGAACCAATCCCTGGAACAAACCCCATTGCCTACTCTGTCTCCATATCTACTCTAGTGACACCATCGGAGGACCCAACCACATGAACCACACCATCAGGGGCTCATTCACCTGCACATCTACTAATGTGATATATGCCATCATGTGCCAGCAATGCCTCTCTGCCATGTACATTGGCCAAAGTGGACAGTCTCTACATAAAAGAATAAATGGACACAAATCAGACATCAGGAATGGTAACATACAAAAGCCAGTAGGAGAACACTTCAATCTCTGTGGACATTCAATAACAGATTTAAAAGTAGCCATCCTTCAACAAAAATCTTCTAAAACAGACTTCAAAGAGAAACTGCAGAGCTACAATTCATTTGCAAATTTAACACCATTAATTTGGGCTTGAATAGGGACTGGGAGTGGCTGGCTCACTACAAAAGCAATTTTCCCTCTCTTGGTATTGACACATCCTCATCAATTATTGGGAGTGGACCACATCCATCCTGTCAACACTGGTTCTCCACTTGTAAGGTAACTCCCTTCTCTTCATGCAGCAGTATATTTATGCCTGCATCTGTAATTTTCACTCCATGCATCTGAAGAAGTGGGTTTTTTACCCATGAAAGCTTATGCCCAAATAAATCTGTTAGTCTTGAAGGTGACACCAGACTCCTCGTTTTTTTTAACATATCACACTGATCCCTTCTTAATAAAATAGCGCTCTGCTTGGGGTCAGAATTGAGCTGTTTTGACTGTGGAAGGCCGAAGATGTGATGAAAGCTTTGTCAATGATTCATCAATGAAACTGCAATTTATAAGAGTCTTGTGCAGGTCTATCATGTTGATTTAAAACAGTTTCATTTTATGAGACCAGACCAGCAGCACAATGTACAAGTCAAAATCTGTCAATGAAGTCAGTGCAGATGGGAAAAGCTCAGTTGTTTGTTTTGTTTAATTTAAAACCTGCAGTAGTTCCCCTTGTTTCTCTCCCTAGCCTAGACAGCATGTGGCCTGTGAGCCACACAGATAGGATGTGATAAAGCTTTATGCCATATCTGATTGATGACTACACTAGTAAATTCTATGAAGGCCACTCCTCAATTCCCAGTTTGCAGCTGATCTTGATAAGAAATGCCTAGGCAATTTAATCACATATGCTAATTGCTAGTAACAATACAAATTATATTCTCCCTCATCACTTCTTCCACTCCCCTTTTAGAACAATGACACTGCCATGATAAGGGAGCATAACTCAAACACCAGTTAAGATTCTAAATCGCTCTAGCATCTGTAATTAATCTCTTAAAAATTAAACCAACTAGGTAATGAGACTTTTTATTGGACAAACTAATCATTCCTAACACTCAAGTTTAGAGGCCTAAAATGCAAGTGGCACCTTGATAGTCCTAATGCTTAATATTATTTGTTGGTTTAACAAGAATGTGTCCCATTAAGTAGCTTTTGATTTTCCCTTTTTTCCATGAAGATAACATGCAATTATGAATAGTCTACTAAAGATCACAGTGCTAGTTTAGTTACTATGGATGTATGAAATACGCCAAGTTTCTGAACTCTATTTTAGATTAACTGTAAGGGACCTACTCCTTAGCCGTGGCTACCAGCTGAGAATGTACTAAATGAACCAGAAGATTGGTCAGCCAGTCAAGTGGAATAACACCAAGTTCTTGTGTTCTATAAATGTTTAGATATCATTAGGAAAAGGATAGAGACTTCAGGGATTCACAACCATGATATGATGACAGTTCCCTAATGAATAATGTATACTTAGTACAGCTCACCACAATTACCTCACATACACAAATGCTGCATTTTACCAGCTGAGGGCTAAAATACCCAATCTCTGAGACATCAGCAACAGTACAGATTAAACTGAAAGCACTTGTGCACTGATTTCTGATGCTTATTACTGATGAATGATGGGATTTTTTTTTGTTCCGTATTTAGTGCTTATAAAGCCTTTGGCACAAGCGCAGAAATTATCTGTATCTGCCCTGGAGCAAAAAAGCCATCCCCATCCGTTCTAAAACATGACCTGGCAAAGATATGCCCAAGGAGACAGCCTGTCAGAAAACAGAAATCCCAGAATTGTCTCAGAACACATAATTAAACAAGTGCACTGTTTTTTATATTTATTCCTTTTACTTTTTAAAAAATGAGCAGATTAACTTTTCTTATTTATGCAAGAGTTTTGTTTTGTTTTTTACCATCAGTTTCTAATCATTTTTGTCAGTTATACTGGCAAACATACACTGTCTACTCCCAAGGTGCTTGTATTTTCGACAGCAAAGCCATTATAAAGGAAAGCCAAAAGCAATCCTTTACAGTAACATTTCCCCCTATTTATCTTGATAGACACAGCGGCAAAATGTGAAACAGAGGGCTTGGGTGCAGGAGTCTGAGCCTGTGTGTCTCTGTGCACTCAGTGGCACGTGTTCTTTTCAGTCTTCATACCACACATACTCCGCCATGCAATCCATGTAACAACACTTATCCTATAACAACATCTCATATCGTACAATTTTAACATTGTTCCTTTTCCACAAAAATCATCAGTCCTTGTGATCACAAGGGAATATATTTCTATCGAGTGGCCTGCAGGGCAAACGACTTATAAACTATGGCTTTCCATGGACAGAGCATAGTCAAAAGTGATGCCAACATTCTTAACCTGACTCACTGCCTAAGACAGAATCTCCCTCAACAAGCAAAGACATAGCAGAGAAGCAAGTCTCTTCACATCAACAATCTCTACCCAACAGCAGGGTATAGCACCAGGCCATCCAGCTGGTATCGTCATCCAAGTATTTCTCTACAGTGGGGACTGAGCTTGTGGTGCCATAGGGAAAAAGACATACACTTGACTTGTGTATCATCAACATAAAATGATACCCGACCCTGTGTTTCAAACTGATCTCACCAAGAGGTTCATATACAGCTGCACTGTTTCAGTGTAGACACTCCCATTGGTGCTTGTAATACACCTGCCTAAGAGGTGGCAGCTAGGTCAATGGAAGAATTCTTCTGTCAACGTTGGGCTGTCTACAGTGAGGGCTAGGTTGGCTTAATTACACTACTCAGGTGTGGATTTTTCACAGCCCTGAACGACATAGTTAAGCCGATGTAATTTTCTAGTGTAGATCAGGAAAGACGTTGATCAGTCTGCCCCACACCCTAGTATATTCTCCCAGGGCCACTTCCACGAGTGGAGTGCCATTAACTCACATTGACTTCAGTGGGAATTGAGGGTGTTCAGCAGCTTGAAGGATTAAATTAAATTAATGGAGATATCCTATCTCCTAGAACTGGAAGGGACCTTGAAAGGTCATCAAGTCCAGCCCCCTGCCTTCACTAACAGGACCAAGTATTGATTTTGCCCCAGCTCCCTAAGTAGTCCCCTCAAGGATTGAACTCACAACCCTGGGTTTAGCGGGCCAATGTTCAAACCACTGAGCTATCCCTCCCCTGTAAACATAGGCAGGGCAAATCGCGCCATCAAAGAGACCTTCCACAAGGGCTTGTCCGGGATCAGACCTTACTGCATCATGCATGCTTTGAGCCACGTTCTGCCCTTGATGGCACAGCTGTGCTTACACCACCTTTTGACTTTATTTCTGATTATTTCCCACCCTATTCCTGTAAGCCTCCCTGAAAGAAACAAACATAAGAAAGGACACTTTTACAGTCACTCATGCCATCCCATTCACCCAGCCAAAGGTAGAATGTGACCCACTTCCAGGTAGAAAAATAAGTGTTTACGTTATTTTTCTCTTTGATTACCTTGTTCTCATCTGGTAAATATGCATTTAAGTTTTTACAGTTGCCTTCCCACAAGAGATCTAAATGCAAGATCTCAGTGACTTTTCTAAGAGTCAGGCTATGTCTACACTTGCAGAGTTTTTGCGCTGTCAGCTTCACTGGTTTGTGTACTCACTTACTTCCAAAGGCATCAGAGAGTGTTTACATTTGCAGCACTTCCATCGTGGACCAGAGCAGCGCACTGAGGGTAGCTATCCCACAGTGCAGCTTTCTCTAGTTTGACGATGGGTCTTGTGGGAGAGGAGGAGAGGGTGATCGTAGGGCATCCTGGGTCCCTGCACAATCTCCTCTCCCCAAACACTGATCAGCTCCAGCAGTTCAGCATGGCTCCAAGCAGGGGATCCTTTGCTCCGTGCAGCAGACATTGTCACCTGGCCAGATAAGTGAGCATTTGCCAAGAAAACAGGAAGGGGCGTTTCAAAGTTCCCGGGGCTTTCCTGGGAGAGGAGTGGATGTCTGTTTATCTGGCGTCAGAGCAGCAGAGCTGCTGGCAAGAATGGTCACCTAGGCACTGTGGGATATCCTGTGGAGGCTAAAAGCTGTGTAAACAGGAAGAATGTGTCTTCACTTGCACATCACCGCAAAAGCATCACCAGTAAGAGCTGTACGCCTCTCGTGGAGGTGGTTTTCTTTTTGCGGTGAAACTTCTGAGTTTCATCTCAAAGACTCATTGGCAAGTGTAAACGCTCCCACGGTTTTTGCGCAAAAACGGGACTTTTTCCACTTTAAATAGCAAGTGTAGACATGCCCTCATTTAGAGAAGGTGAATTCTCTGCAAGGCCAGCCTTAGATGCCATACAACTATAGGGACTTTCCTAAATTCTCAAGGACACCTCAATGGATAAAGAACTTAAAATAGATATATTTCTCAAAGTTACGTTTTAGAAGGCACAAGGCCTTTGTTTCATTGTTTATAGTAGCCTTATAGAACCTAAGTCCAGCCCTGTTTTTCAAGTAATTTCCATTAGGTATAAAATCTGGATTTCATTGAAAAACTTAAGAACATTGCCTACAGAAGTACATTAACCTAGATACCTGTCCATTTCTGTGTTCTCGGTGAATAATCAATAGACACAGTGATGACTAAGTGGAAACACAAAAATATATCCACAGAAAGTCATGAGTCATGTAACTGATCTGTCTAGATGGAAAAGATACATCAATCTTTTAAAGAGGCTGCCAATAAAAGGGTTTGAGAGTGCTATGGGCACAAAAACATGAACCATAGGCATGCACAGCACATTTCATTAGGGTGTGCACCCAGGGAATTTTATTTATTTATTTATTTATATTTAAAGGCGAACATTTATTGAATACTCAGTCATAAAGGACATTATTTTTATTCATCAAACTAAAGAAATTAAAACTTAACTAAACTTAATTTTTTTAAAATTAACAACTGAACTTTACTTAAATTAAAACGCAAAGCCACTTTTTTTTTTTTGAGACATTAGGGTGTGCCTGGGCACACCCGGCACACCCCGTACGCACGCCTATGACATGAACTAAATGTGCCCAATCATTTGGAAGAAAAAGTAGGCCATCTCCACCCCCTTCCACTTATCAGGATATATTATCTTTTTAGATAAATATAAAAACACACCTCTTCCCTCCACACCTTTTCCAAAAAAAAGGAAACAGCTTTGATCAATGTGGTTAACCAATGGATGCCTGGTTAACCATACTCCCCTTGATAGAGGTATTTAAATAATAATATAATTAATGGATATATCCCATCTCCTAGAACTAGAAGGGACCTTGAAAGGTCATTGAGCCCAGCCCCCTGCTTTCACTAGCAGGACCAAGTACTGATTTTGCCCCTGATCCCCAAATGGTCCCCCCTCAAGGATTGAACTCACAACCCTGGGTTTAGTAAGCCAATGCTCAAACCACTGAGCTATCCCTCCCCCCCCAAATTTGAAATGAAAGTTTTAGATAAATGCCTGAAACTAAGCCTGTACCTCTCCATACACTGCTAAGGAGCACTGAAGTGACAACTCTTTGCACTAGAGCAGAGGTTCTCAAACTGTGGGCCGAGCTCCATTCAGGTGGTCCGCGGATAGTTCCCTCTAAGATGCGCGCCTGGGCGGCCGCAGACGACAGAATGAAGGGCCACCCACCTAATTAACGGAGCCGCGTAAGCGTGGCTCCACTAATTAGGTGCCTGGACCCTGGAGAAGACACACATGTAAGGTGAGGTGGTGGCCTTGGGAGGAATAGGAGGTAGGTGGGAGGGGGCAGTGGGGTGAGAAGACGGGGTGGGGGGAATTTGGGACATACAGGGCTGCGGTGGCCAGAGAAAGAGGCAACTTTCCCCAGCTCCAGGGCTGCAGCTGCCAGGGAGAGACGGTTCTCCTTCCCAGCCTCAGCTCTGTGGCTGCTATGGCGAGGGAGAGACCCCCCTCCTTCCCAGCCCCAGCTCAGGGGCTGCTGTGGCAGGGGAGAGAGGGCACATCCATCACATTAGAAAGGTAAGACTACTGATATTAAAATGTGAGTTGTGTGCTTTTATTTGTAGAACAAAAAAATGTTAATTATTATTAAGGTTTTTTTTATATAGCGCTTTTATCCAAAGCGCTTTACAATAGTTAGCTAATGGTACAAACAACATTTGGAAAGATTATTAAGTGGTCCGCCGAGACCCTCAGCAACTTTCAAGTGGTCCATGGGGGGAAAAAAAAAATTGAGAACCACTGCACTAGGGCATTCTGTTTCAGGGAAGCTTTGATGAGTAGCAGTGACAAGATGGTTCATGTTCTGACCTTAGAGCTGATTTTCCTTACACCACTGAAAAGAAACAACAAACAGAATCATCTCCTGAAGATGCAACCACAATGTACTTATTTCCTACAGCCATAAACATCCTTCCCTGGAAGCCTTTCCCTCCTTTAACTTACTCTAAACTCACAGATGATAGGTTTAGAAGCCCATCTAAATTCTGCTCTTATACCACACTGCAGTCAATGGGATTGTGCAGGTGTACTATAGTGCAGAATCTGGCTCATTTTGCATTCAGTGATAGTTTCTTAAATATAAATAAATAAGATCTCTTTCTTTTTAAAGGTCAGAAAATCTCCTGAATTTGGAGAAGCCTTGGAGTCCATTTTATTATTTTGCTTGCCTTCCCATGGCTCAACCTAAAGCTTTGGTGGAATCCTTGGCAGGTACATACTTTCTGGAAAAGGTCCCTCCAAAGCATGAGTTCAGCATCTTCTGTCTATAAAGTCCCCCGCTAGTTCCTTTTGATAAAGCACTTCAAAAGTACATGGATGGCTATGCATATTAAATAGAACTATAGTATTTATGTTCACAACAAAACAAAAATACTTCCGTCCAAAACCTGTAAGGTTTTAAAACACTATCAATGACTGGTCTATTGAAGTTCCTGTGTTCCATGCATTTGTTGGTGATCACAAGCCCCTCCTTTCAAAAGTTAATGATAGACAGCCTATTTGGAACAGTTCTGACCCAGGTGATCTTCCCAAACCCTAGCATTCAAGATTGTATTGGAGAGCTCATAATACCAGCATAATGCTGATACCGTTGCCTAGAGATTTTTCTTTGACAAAACACCAAACAATGGCTGACTGATGGGAAATAAGTGCTCATCATTCCATGTACAGGACTGCCATTAAAATCCATGGGTGTTTTCACAAAAATAGAGCAGAGTGTACTCCTCTTTTCTTTTCAGAATCCATTTAAAGATTTTCCTGACTATTTCTGGTAATCCTGTTGCCATGATAACACAACTGCCCTCACTCACTCTATCTAGTGTCCAATGCCCCAGATCTTCTCCTATTCCATTGCCATTTTCTTCCAAAAGACAAAATAACTTGTTTACGAAAGCAAGGTATTTGTGCAGCTTTTTCCTGGGAGATGACCAGGAGGCATAGGAGATGAATGAGGGATACCCAATAGAGGAGAGATGGGTGAAGTACTCCTCCTCCATTGCTAAGTATCCCAACCAAACTACCAGCTGCCAAACCAGCTGATACCTTTTCCCCCATCTGCCATGCCTACACAGACCTGACATAGAAAAATTAACCTCACATTTCCCTAGATACCCTAACCAGCATCTCAGAGAAAGTTATGGCACTTTGCTGCCTACAGCAGTAGCTGGACATACCGCAAGGCTGTGTGTGGGAGGGAGGGGTACTCCATTTGTGAAAAATATCATAAGCAGTAGATCTCAGAGTAGCAGCCTGTTAGTCTGTATCCGCAAAAAGAACAGGAGTACTTGTGGCACCTTAGAGACTAACAAATTTATTAGAGCATAAGCTTTCGTGGGCTACAACCCA
>NW_020664417.1:82007397-82056372 GCF_002925995.2 Terrapene triunguis
CCCACGAAAGCTTATGCTCTAATAAATTTGTTAATCTCTAAGGTGCCACAAGTACTCCTGTTCTTATAAGCAGTAGAGTTGATCCATGCTATCAGAATATAGTTTTCTTTCATGGAGCAAAACAAAGAGTGATATCAACAGAAATCTTTAGAAGACATGAGGCTGGCATGCCCACAAGTTTACAACACAATGTTTTTTGAAGGGATCTCTCTGCATATGGGGTCTGCTTCATTATTTTATAATTCTGATCTTACTTGAAACCATCATCCATGGTCCAAGCGTGAAAAACTAACTAAAAGTCTATTAAGTGTGAGGAATAAACACTGATGAAACAAATGGGAGAGACTGGAAAACTAAAGTCTTTTCCATCCCTAACATCCATGGAAGGGAAAGATGGTGATTCTTCTCTGAGACACATGTATATTCCTCCATACTACCCCCCAGGCAGGTGAATCCCTTCCTTTCTTAAGATCAATGGAGCTTATTGGAAGTCTTTGAACTCTGTACACAAACTAGAGAATGTGCTCAATTTCCCTGGCTCCAAACATCTCTCTCTGTTGCCTCACTATTCATTTTTCAACGGGCTAAATCTTGGGTAAATTTCACCTATCTCCAAGCAGAACCAACAAAGTAAAAATTGAATTAAAAAAAAATCCCAGTGGAAGAAATCAAAATACGTCGCTGTGAACTGAACATCTTTCTACCAATCACACGGCTGCTTTTTAGTTTTAACCTCTCCGTTAAACAGGAAATACAAAGGAGGGGGTCATATATTGGTGAAGCCAGTGGGGATAGATCTGGAAAGATGGTTCTTTTTGCCTTCGCCCTTACTGACTCCGGGACTGTAACATGATGCAATTCCCCCCCTCCCCCTCCGTGCTGAAACGGGTTGAAATGACAAAATCGGGGTGGATTGTCCCCAAAGGTGGGGGGAAATAATGAAACCCTCTACGGTACAAAGCAGCAGCCTCTCGGAGTTGGGGCAGCCCGTCAGACGGGCTGGTGCCTTGCCCTGGAGATTGGAGTCACAAGGATCACAACCAGATGGCATAATCTGTGAAGAGCTCAACCCAGATTTTCGCTCTTTCAACCCCTACGCAAGGGTTGCATCATGTAACAGCGCAACGGAGTCGGGGGTGGGGGAACCCAACCACCAGAGATCTTGCAAGGGGGAAAACAGTAACTGGCTGAACTGCTGCCGCCTGATGCTCTGGCTCCATCACCGCTTTTTCCATGTGCTTCTCCCAGCCAAAACAGAGAGGGGTTTTTTTTTGTCTCTGTGCTGGGTCCTTTCCAAAGAACTTGCAGCCCCCGGCTGTTTGCAGGGGCTGCCCGGGGGGATCAGAGCCTGGCCAGAGAAAGCCCCTTTCCCAGTTCAGAGCCCCCTCGGCCGAGCCCAGCGGGCCGTTTCTACCTTGGCATTGGGGCGGGCTGGGGGAGGTTTGCAAACAGGGAGCCGGGAAAGGGGCAGCGGAGCGAGAGTTCAAGCAGCAGAGAGACATTTCCTACCTCGAGCCTTGTCCTGCAGCAGTTCTCCGCACAAAGCCGGGCGCCTGCCCACCCCGAGACCCGGCGCAACAATGGGGCGAGGGCGGGCAGGGAGCAGCGGCTCCACTCCAGGACGGGGGAAAGGAGGAGGCAGCCGCCGCGAGCTAGCCCCGCACGCCCGGGGAGTATCATTCACACATGCCAGAGCCGGCCCAGACTGGCGGCTCCGCTGCCCAATCAGCCGGCAGCGCTGGGAGGAGGCGGAGCCAGGCAGAACAAAGGAGGGAGGGGGAGTGCCCCAGCTCCCGGCCCCGGGGCAGGTAGCGCGGAGCGGAGCTGCTCTCTCTAGCCTGCGCCCCGAAAGGACATAGCGGCGTGGGGTGCTACAGCATCCTCTGGGTAAATGCTCCCTGCGGGCAGGGAAGGAGGTACCCCAGGGAGGAGGGTCTCGAGCACCATCCAGAGGACTAGGGGGTTGCAAGGGAGCCAGCACCGTCCAAGGGACTAAGGGGTTGCAAAAGGGGCAGGAAGGGGGCCAGCACCATTCAGGGGACTATGGGGTTGCAGAAGGGATGCGGGCTAGGGAGGTGCCAGTTCTTGGAGCCCAGGAAGGGTCATTTGAGCTCTAAGGCTGGGGCCAAGCAGAGATTGGTGGTGTGGGGTGTTTCTTCGAGACAACCAGGAGGAAATAGAAGGGGGCTGCTAGATGCTATGGGTTCTACCTGGGGACAAGCAAGTGCTGAGGGGGGATGTATGGTGAAGGGAGGGAGATAGTCTCCTGGTGGGGAAACAGGGGAGGTTGAGGTTAGAGTTGCATGGCTGCTCCTTGGGGGGAGTGAAGGGATACAGGGCCCTGACTCTTATTAAAGGACACCTCTACTTGCATGTTATCCTGAGTCCTATATCAACTCAATACAGGATGCTCATTACCCCATATTACAGCGTTAATTTCATGCAGCAATACAAATGTCTGGCTGCTTACCATGAATAAAACGTGGTAGGTGGCATCCCTTCCACATGAACTTTGTACTGTAATCATTGTCGTGCACAGGCAGTTGACCTCTATTTTACCCGTTATCTCAGGGCCAGAGTAAGCCCCACAATCCATCTCTTAGCCCTCCGCTGTCAGCAGACAGACTCATGGTGCCTGCAAATGCTACAGGCATAAAGCCTGCTGCACATAAGGAGGGAGGATGCCAAGACAGAAAAGTCCTGCTGCCCAAGTCAACTGGAACCCACCTCCTCCAGACCTCCATCCTTCTGCTCTAGTCCAACAGCATTTTCCCTATTCCTACCAAGGGATATGCTCAACTGAGATAAAGCAATCCAGAAGTCTGAGCCTGGCTATATTGAAAGTTGTACCTGTTTCACCAAACCTTTGATTTTAAAACCAGTTTGGTTAAAACGGTGCACAATCTTGTGTGGACACTTTTAAATCAGTTTATACCTAGCTTATATTGATGGTCCAGGTATACTTGGTCCTGCCTCAGTGCAGGGGGCTGGACTAGATGACTTCTCGAGGTCCCTTTATCACGGAGTTGGAGGGGAGTCAGGGCCCTGCACTCCCCACTTCCTGCGATTCACTGTGAGACTCAGCCAGCCAGTAAAACAGAAGGTTTATTGGATGACAGGAACACAGTCAAAAACAGAGCTTATAGGTACAACCAGGACCCCTCAGTCAAGTCCTTCTGGGGGGCAGGGAGCTTAGACCCCAGTCCTGGGGTTCCCTCCGTTTCCCCAGCCACCTCCAGTCATCTCACCCAGCCTCCCCCTGGCTCCTCCTCCAGCCTTTGTCCAGTTTCCCGGGTAGAAGGTGTCACCTGGCCCCAATCCCCCTCCTGGCTCTCATGTTACATACTCAGGTATCTTCCCTCAAGGAAAGTCTCCCATCCCACACACAGTCCCAGTAAAACTCCCCTGCAACATTCCCAGGTCAATACTCCCCACTCCCTGCTGCATCACACCCTTCCAACCCTACATTTCTATAATACAAACCAGATTTAAATAAGATTAATGATGCAAGTTAAAATGAGTCAATATAATTTAAACCAGGTTTAAATCAAATGAAAACTGTCCATAGAGAGTTTTGGACTGATCGTTTTTAAACGTATTTGAAGTTAAAATGGTGCAAATTGGAATATAGACAATATAGATAGGCACTGATTACTAGTTCAGTTTGAATGTTCCTATTGTTTTAAAAAGAACATCAATTTGCATGTACACCTAAACTTTACACACCTTTGCCCAGGAACTACTTAAATTATAAGTTCTTTGGGGCAGGGCTTGTGTTTGTACAGCACCTAACACAATAGGGACCCGGTTCCTGTCTGGAGCTGCTAGGTGCTACTGAATACAAATCAATAATAGGAAAGGACAGAGGTGCTCATTCTCCCTTTCTTGCCCATGCCAAGATGGGAGGTAAGACAACAAGATCTACAGCATCCTGGGGGCAAACAGTGCTGAGGACCTTCAACCTCTTCCTGGAGATAAGCATGTGGGTGTGTGTCAGGGTTCCTTCCCCAATCTGAACTCTGGGGTACAGATGTGGGGACCCGCATGAAAGACCCCCCTAAGCTTATTTTTACCAGCTTAGGTTAAAAACTTTCCCAAGGCACAAATTCCACCTTGTCCTTGAACAGTATGCTGCCACCACCAAGTGATTTAGACAAAGAATCAGGGACGGGACCACTTGGAGTTCTATTCCCCCAAAATATTCCCCCAAGCCCTACACCCCCTTTCCTGGGGAAGGCTTGAGAATAATATCCTCACCAATTGGTACAGTTGAACACAGACCCAACCCCTTGGATCTTAAGAACAATGAAAAATCAATCAGGTTCTTAAAAGAAGAATTTATTTAAAAAAAGATAAAAGAATCACCTCTGTAAAATCAGGATGGAAAATAACTTTACAGGGTAACAACAAGATTCAAAACTCAGAGGATTTCCCCTCCAGGCAAAACTTTAAAGTTACAAAAACAGGGATAAACCTCTCTCTTAGCACAGGAAAAATTCACAAGCTAAAACAAAAGATACTCTAATGCATTTCCTTGCTATTACTTACTATTTCTGTAATATTAGATGTATCATTTCGGTGGGAGCTGGATTACTTGCTTGGTCTCTCCCTTTGTCTCCAGGGAGAACACACACAGAGCACCAAACAAAGCCTCTCCCTCCCAGATTTGAAAGTATCTTCTTTCCCCATTGGTCCTTCTGGTCAGATGCCAACCAGGTTATCTGAGCTTCTTAACCCTTTACAGGTAAGGAGGGATTTTATGCTACCCTTAGCTGTATATTTATGACACTGTAGAAGTGGGAGACATCCTTTGTGAAGACAAACTTAGCTACAAATTACTCCTAGGGACGTGCCTTGCTTAAAGTTTGGAGACTCCAATGGTCTTTTTGTTGTTGTTCCAGTTTTTGGTTCACACATATATGGTTTTAAAATATATTGTCAGAAAAAAATAGTTTGCTGGTTACAAACTTTTAAGCATTGCTTTTTCATGGCTGAGTGGCATTATGCATAACTTACGTGGCTCAGTTTTGTAGTCAATATTTGTGGATGTTAACTCTTCACCTTTAATTTTTATTTGCTTACTACAAAAGTGGAGCATATGTCACCCTTAGATGAGTTACATTGATTTCTGAATCCCGCTTGTAGCCATTTTTATTGATCTTTTGGTAAGTTCTCTCTTTTCACATTATGAAAACTGATAACATTGCATTGGAGTGTCTTTATAAGGAGCATCTCCACTGAGAGGGATCTCTCTTATTTCTCTTCTGTATCTCATGAAATATAAAATTGTTTGCGAATCCAGGGGCCATCAATTCCTTCAACCAAATTTGTAATCCATTATGTTAACCCATTGTTGGCAAAAATATTGCTGGGGTGTGCCAATGCCATGTTTGACAGTTTTACATTTTAAAATGTGATTGGAGGTGGGGGCAGTCCAGTGTGGTAGCTACAATATGGAATCACCCAGGCAGGTGGGGCAAGGTGGCTGGCTGTGCTCTCCCCACCACTAGTGAGCTGTGAGGTGCCGGAAGGGAAAATAGGGCAGAAGCAGGGACATCTGCATCTTAGGCCTGTGGGTGTGCAGCCAATTCCCATGGACGTTCATAGCTAGGCTTGGTCATGAGGCAAATCTGAGTTGGCATGGCAAGAGGGGCATGCTCTGGGACCAGCTGGGTACACTCTTTGTACACCTGGGTAAAAATGATTTGGATTTTGTTAGTGGGTGGACTTCATAAAGGGCATAGAGATTTAGGACAGATCATGAACCTTTCCCTGGGGATAACTGTCCGCTGGTTCAAAATGCTGCAGAGAAGGCATTGTGGGGAGCTGCCAGACCTTCTCAGATTGACAAGGCTAAAAGATGTGTGAAGCACCTGGATGGGAGGACTGGTAATCACACACACACTCACCCTAATTAATTGATGTGAGAGTAAGGGGTCTAGCAGGGCAGGATATGTTAGAAAATATCAAAGAAAGAACACTCAAGTGGTTGGGACATGTACACCATAAGGAAGATGGGAGACATACTCAGCAAGCATTGAATTGGGTGCCTAAGGAAGGAAAGAGAAAGTGAGGAAGGCCAAGGAAGAACTGGCAGAAGACCATGACATGATTTTGAAGTCTGGAGTCCTGGGCATAGTCCAGTACTCAAATGGGGTATGAGGTGAAGGGATGCTCCCCAGGTTGAGGAACTTCAGAGAGACCTAAGTAAGCTAGGTGAATGGATAGCATGGGCAAATAAAATCAGCGTCAATAAATGCAAAGTAATGGACATAGGTGGGAAAAATTTTAAATTATTTTAACCTTACAGTGTTCTAAATTAACTGTATCAACTTAAGAAAAGACCTAAGCATTATTGTAGACAGCTCAGTGAAGACCTCTGCTCACAGGCAGCTGCTCTCAAAAAAACAAACAAGATGTTAAAAACAACAAGGAGTCTGGCGGCACCTTAAAGACTAACAGATTTATTTGGGCATAAGCTTTCGTGAGTAAAAAACCCACTTCTTCAGATGCATGCATGCAGTCTCCATGCATCTGAAGAAGTGGGTTTTTTACAAGGTGCCTAACACTCACCGAGGAATGAGAGGGAAAGATAATAAGTACGAGACCAAACTCTGTCAAAGTGTTTTCACTTTGACAGAAATAAACAGTTTTATGAGGATTTTGTTTTGTTTTTAAGAGAAAAATGGGCTGATGTAAGGAGGAAATGAGATGCACATCCTAAGGCCAATCACAACAAAGGTGCAAGCACCTGACAACGCAGAGCAAGAGATTCAAGAAGGAGGTGTCTAGAGTAGCCAGGCTTGTGCCAGCAAGGGTAGGGGTTCTCCACCAGGTATGTGGGCAGTGGAATCATAACCCTGACAGGGAGTCAGAGCACTTTGCCCTTCCCATTTTGCTAATGGGAGGTGTGTGTGGGGGAGGGGGGGCGGGCTGATGGGAGGGTGATGTTGGCATAGAGAAGGAGGTAGTGGTATGGAAAAGGAAGAGAAACTCTTCATTATGGGCTAAAAAAATTGCAGTGCCAACTTAAAACATTATTATTATTAATAATAATAATAATAATAATAATAATAAAGCAATCTGCCACTTGCTGCTCAGAACTGTATTAAAAGGGATGTAAAATTGTCATGGCCTGCCCCTCCCTGGGCACACAACTTGTTTTTAACATTGGTGGCTCTGGGTCATTAGTGCAGCCCTTTCCCCCTCCAAGGGTCCTCTCAGGACACTTGCCTGTAAATACAGGGCAATCCTAGCTGCTTTTCCTAACTCTATTTCGAGGGCCTTGCAGATCTGTTAAAACCGCATCTTTTGACTATGCCTCTGACTTCTGGGTTTGAAAAACCACTGACATTTGATTGAATCAAATTAAACAAAACAATAGCTGTCAATAACCTGTCTACTACTTACTCCAGGAGGGGAAAGCTTAATCTTATAAGAGCCAAGCAGTGCTTCCCTTCCTGATCACAGTCTAGTTTCCCCGACCCCTTCTGTGATCCTGCTTCCTCTTTCCTCAGGAACCAACCACCTATTCTTCAAATTCAACCCCTTCCAAGTTCCAGGTGGGCAGTCTGGGTGCAGGAGTCTGAGCCTGTGTGTCTCTGTGCACTCAATGGCACGTGTTCTTTTCAGTCTTCATACCACACATACTCCGCCATGCAATCCATGTAACAACACTTATCCTATAACAACATCTCATATTGTACAATTTTAACATTGTTCCTTTTCCACAAAAATCACCAGTCCTTGTGATCACAAGGGAATATATTTCTATCGAGTGGCCTGCAGCGCAAACGACTTATAAACTATGGCTTTCCATGGACAGAGCATAGTCAAAAATGATGCCAACATTATTAACCTGACTCACTGCCTAAGACAGAATCTCCCACAACATGCAAAGACATAGCAGAGAAGCAAGTCTCTTCACATCAACAATCTCTACCCAACAGCAGGGTATAGCACCAGGCCATCCAGCTGGTATCGTCATCCAAGTATTTCTCTACAGCGGGGACTGAGCTTGTGGTGCCATAGGGAAAAAGACATACACTTGACTTGTGTATCATCAACATAAAATGATACCCGACCCTGTGTTTCAAACTGATCTCACCAAGAGGCTTCATATACATGTTGAACAACATGAAAGAGAACAGCTCCACATGTGTGACAGCACACAGTTGCAAATCATCATTGATTGATTCATATGACACATCACAACTGTCCCTCAGTTGCCCAATTTGCAGCTCTGCAACAAAACTGGATGCTGCTCTAACAGCAGCTGAAGAACTTTATGACCATCTCTGACAAATGCCACCTCAACTCCATAAGAAGGCTGGGACATAGTCACAGGTATCCAAATCCACCCAGACCTGAACAGCAACTGCCTTTCCAGCAGGGCCGGCTCCAGGCACCAGCCCACCAAGCTGGTGCTTGGGGCGGCACCTGGAGGGGGGCGGCGCGGCGCTCCGGCCCCCGGAGAGAGCGGGGCCACGGCCGGGCTCGCCGCCCTCCCCCCCGGCGCCCTCCTGGGGCGGCAAAAAAGCCAGAGCCGGCCCTGCTTTCCAGCCACTCTCCCACAAATGTGGTGGTTGCAGACTACATTCCAGTCTCAAGAGGGGTTTCTTCAGAAAGTAAGTCAAACCAAGGCAGCGGAGCACAGTGTCTGTCAGGAAGCAGTGGATCTTACAATCAAAAGGCCCAGAGAGACAACCCTGGAGCTGATCTATCTTATCTGCAAATAATATAACAGATCCTGCTGGTGATCTGCTGAAGGAACTAAGAGAGTGAAGCAGTCTGGCTTGATCAGACTGTGCACTCACTACCTGAAAGAGCTCAGCTGCATGGGTCCTCAGCATTTCATGTGACTGAGGAGAAATCACATCTTTTGGCGTCAGTCATATCTTCTCTGAACACTCACCTGAAATCCTTGTACAGAAGGTGGTCAGGTGTACACTATGTAGCTTCCCGCAACTGTCTCCTTTCCAATCTGCACCTCAGCTGCTTCAGCTCTCAGAAATCTAAAAAACAGTGGACTCCAGGCAGAAGAAACAGCCAGTGTACAACAAGGAATCAGGGAAAAGACACCTCATAACTGATGTCTGTAGGCACAGAAAAATAGCCCATGGGAAAACAAGAGATAGCAGCATTGAGTGCTTTATAAAATGTGAAGAGCATTGTCTAAAGCAGTGGTTTTCAAACTTTTGTACTGGTGACCCCTTTCATGTAGCAAGCCTCTGAGTGCGACCCCCCCTAATGAATTAAAAACACTTTTTAATATATTTAACACCATAATAAATGCTGGAGGCAAAGCGGGGTTAGTGGTGGAGGCTGACAGCTCATAACCCCCCAGGTAATAACCTCATGACCCCGAGGGGTCCCGACCCCCAGTTTGAGAACCACTGGCCTACAGAATGACAGATGTTCTGACAAAAGTCCAGGTTTGTAACCGCCATTTCTGGACCACATTACTAGATGGAAAATCCTGGCAAAAATTTATGTAATTACCCTATAATACACTTGTGACATGTTATATAGATTTCCCCCCATGATTTTCCATTTTGTAGTGCTATTTAGGATTGGCTGTTGGAACACTACAGACCTAGGAGAATACTGATTATTGATTGTGTAAGTCTATTCACATTTAGTAGATGTTTTAGGATACTGCATGTAAAATAAATGAATAAAACCATAATCTCAAAGATAGAGAAAAATACATTTTAGAAATTAAGAGGTCAGATTATAGATTAGATCTACAGTGCAATGGAAGATGTGATTTACAGCTTGTGGTAAGCATATCTATGGTAGCTTTAATCTAGCTAGCTTGCTAAAAATAGCAATGAAGACACTGGTGCTGCTGTAGGTGGTCAGACCTAGTGATGGTCAGGAACCAGAAGTCAAAGATGGAGACAGAGTCAGGAGTCAAACCAATGGTCAGAGCTGGAGTCAGCAGCCAGGGCTGGGCATAGAAACAGGGAATCTGGAACAAGACAGGAGGGCAGGAACAGGACATGACAGGCAGTGCTTACTTTGTAATGAAAGAGGTGCTGGGGCTTGAGCAATTAGGTGACGGGGCTCAAGCAATTTTTTTACTTTCATAACTGATGCAACAAACCCAAAGGTGCCAGGGCTATGAACTGCTAAGATGAGAGGAGCCAGGGCTGTGCCCCTGGCACAAATCAAGCACTGATGACAGGACAGGAAGGCAGGAATCAGGAACAAGGCAGTGCTCAAGAGTCAGGCGAGAAGGCAGGATTGCAAAGTAGACATAGCTTCCGTCACAATAAGTCTGGTTTAACAGTTCTGTGAGTGTAAAATGGCCTTATTGTGAATGAGTCAGAGGCTCATTAGAAACTGAGTGATTAACCAATGTTGTACGCAAAACAACTTTACTAAAATACACGTGCAAGGTAGCTGTGTAATGAAAGTGTAAAAAATGCTAGTTAAGGCAGTATATTTAAAGACTTACAGTATCACTATAGGTGAAATTCATACCAGTATAGATGGCCTGCAGGGGCCCAGGCACTACACAAGTGCCACTTAACCCTTATTTGAGGATTTGTGCAAAGGGGTTGGGTGGGCATTCTGAACAGGAGTGAATTTCACCCAATGGGTGGAGATACAAGTCTAGAGCTTCAACTGACTTCAGTGGGAAAAACTACTGAAGAATTCAGTTCTGTGTTAAATATGATGGGGAATCCTCTCTCCTCAATGTGTGAACATAACTCCCTGTAAGTTTAATGAGAGTTACATATCAGTATCAAGGGATGAACAGACCTATAGCAACATTACAATTTGAAATTATATACATTAAAATGATTAGCACATGTATCAAGCTATGTTTTACTTTTTAATGATTTTTCTAGACATACGTATTATCAGACAAAACATTTAGGTCATGAGAAAATATTTATTTCCAACAGCATGAATTTTGAATGTTAATTGGAAGAAGGCATGTTCAACGTTACAATTTCTCCATCACTGGACCAGTTGAACTAGTGTGAAGCAGTGCATATATTAAAGTTACTTTAAGGAAACGCATAAAGACAGAGTGATGTAGAAGATGAGTACAAACACTCAAGACAGTAAAAATGCAGAACGCTGACATATGGCTGAAAAATGTACTTTTTTTAAAATGCTCTTTTAGTATCACATAAAACTAGCAACTCATTTTAAAAACATTCTTCATCAGCAACTGTATTTTTGACCATATGAAATTATTAAATTTAATACTGTCTTTCAGCTGGAAGAGATCTTAATATCTAATGCTCATATCAAACACGTAGATTTTGTTAACTTTACTTGTTATTAAGAGAAAGTTTCAAGGTGCTGCACCAATAATACATAGGTTTTTGATTTGATTTGTACAGAAACATGCAAATATTAATGAACAAGGGTTTTTTATAATAGATATATTTGGTTACCATTTGATAATTATTGATAGAGCACATCAAGCTTTTTTTGTTGTTATTTTTTTGTTACATTTTATGCTGAACACTACTATTCCACAGCTATCAAATTGCCACCATAGCTCTTCAGGCTTAAAAAGTAAAGCCAAAGAGTAGAGGAAATAAGTATGCCTTTATGCTTTAACATATATTTACAAAACAATATTCTTTTATATGTAGCTATATATAGAGAGAATTAAGATTTCATGGTATTTGTATCAGCACGAAATGTAAAAAAATCCCCAAAAGATTAGGAAAACACAAGTAACTGGTACTTTACACCCTTGAACCAGTTTTGTATAAGGCTTTAGTTTTCCTGATGAATGGGACAAACTTTTCTTAGTAGGTCTCTTTATATGCTTTAGTCATTATAACTGTAATTTGTCACAATATATTTTGTAATAAAATAAAATCTTTTTGTGTTGTAACTGAAGATAACTAGTTACTATTTAGATGTATGTGATCTTTTAGACAGTAGCTTCCATCTAAAGTGTAAGAACTAGATTTAAGGTGCTTTGATAGTTTTGCTTTCATTCCTAAAACGTACCACACAAAAACAGTTGCAACTTGCTGAAATGCTTTTCTTTGGCCTTTCCCACATTTTTTAAAAAATAGCCTATTTTCCCCCCATAGGAGAACTTTATGTTCATTAGTCATGTGATTTCTAAAAGTTTCATCATTATTGTAAAACTTATTGAAACAAAATGTTAGGTGGATTTCTTTTGTCACAGCTACATTTCTTTCTCTTCCCTTTTAAAATCTCCTTTTGCATCAAGCAATAACCACAAGCAACAGTTAATTTAAAGCTAGATTTTTGTATGTTGTAAACTGGCTAGGACCAGGAGCTACTGACAGAACCAGCCAGTCATGCAATGTCAGCAAATTACCTCTATACCAATGCACTGCAATTTAATCTTTTCCTTCGTTTCCCTTCCACATACACTAACACAATGAAGCTGGACAATGGTTCAACAGTAACTGCATATGATAGTTCTGGCAAGACAATTTTTGTTTTGATTAAGCACATTATTTTTTTTTCTGTCTGAGCGAGGTTAGAAAAGCAGGGCCTTTTTCTTTAGGTCATTCCGCTTCCAAAGTGCCAGACGATCAAATTCTTCTATGTTCATTTTGAAGACTTCCTGGAACTCTTCAGGGGACAAGTGCCTCTTGAAAAAGAAAATACAAAGATACGGTAAGTGCTTTCAAAAATAAGGAGTGTTTCCTGCACTATGAAACAATGCACTGGGATTTTCATTTGAATTCCCAAACTCATTCTGTAAAAGACTGCATCAAAATCAAATAAGCTAAGATCTCTTGGGAAGTGAAATTGACAGCAGTGGCTTACTTGTACAAAAAGAAAACTTTTCCAATAAAGTTCCCACTGAGTAGAAGCTAGGGTCTTTGGGAAAGAGATATAGCTATTTCTACATATAACTATATGATAGAACATACTGAGACCTATTTAAGCCAATCTGGGAATTTAAAGAGATTATCATCAATTTAATTTCAGAGCTGGATTTTCCCCCCTTGATCTATAATAAGTCCAATAGACACCATCATAGTTCACTAATAGTAGCCTTGTAACAAACGAGAGACCATGCTGCTAAGCTCTTACATGCAAAATGTATTTCTACATGGGGTTAGAGTCATATCACAATGAGATGTTGGATAAGGCTGATTTGAAATGACATGAGCTGTGCATTTATTTGATGTTTCCAGTTTACGCAGCATAAACAGAGATACAGAGCAAAAAAGAGAGAATTACAAAAATAATACTGCCAATCGGGTTAACATAAGGGACCTCTGTGATAAAGTTATGCTTAATACCTAATTATTATATTTACAGAAAAGTCTGCAAAGAATAAAGGTGTACAGTTCAACTATAAATGAAAAAGAATTTTTAGATTTTCCATTAGCTATTTTGGACTCAGTTCTGTCAAAGCGTTTTACAAATATTAATTAAGGCTCACCGCATCTGTAAGGCAGAGATTATACCATCTAAAATTGATATAATCCACAATTACCAAGAGTGACAATTTTGGGTACCCAATTGAGACCCAATTTTCACCAATGCAGAGTGCCCACGAGTCCTACTGAAATTACTGCAAGCTGACGGTGTGCAGCACATTGAAAATCAGCCGCTCACTGTCTCAAGTGCTCCCCAAAACAAAGGTTTACAAAATCAAAGGCCACTTTTTGGAAATGTTGGCCTGATTAACTTCACAGCCCCCTGGACTGGTGCTCCTCAACCCCTGCTACTCTGCATTGTGTGGCTGGGGAAAAGGGAGCAAGGGAACATCCCTTCTCCCTTGCCTGTTAGTGCTATTATTATTAGTAATAATTACTATAACACCTAGGAGCTTCAGTCATGGACCATGACCCCATTGTGCTATGCGCTGTACAAACACAGAACAAGAAGATGGTCCCCAAAGACCTTACAATCTAAGTATAAGACAAGAGACAACAGAAGGATACAGACAGGGGAGTACAAGGAAACAATGAGACAATACTGGTCAGCATGACAGTCTCAGCACACTCAGCTGTAGCCCCCATTTTGGATACCCACGTCCCCTCAGCCCAGCATTATTTCCCCCCTCCCCCACTGGAGCACCATCCCCTACAACTCAGGATCACCAAGTCCCCCCACCACAGCACGGTCAGGCCCCTCCCTTCATGAACACCAGCTCCTACCCCAGGCTCCTCCCTAGCAGCAGCAGCGATTATAATACTGTCTGCAACTCTGGAAAAACATGCTCCCAAAAAGATGTCATCAAACTGGAGAGACTTCAGATAAAAGTAACAAAACTGATCATGGGGCTGAAGAATTTGATTTATGAGGAAAGATTAAAAGACCTAACAATGTATCAGCTTGGCCAAATGATGACTAAGGGGGGGCGTATGATAAATGTCTGCAAGTGTTTGAAGGGTCTAAATACCAAGGGGAAAGACCCGCTGAGAGAGGTTATGGCAATTATTCATATTTTTCTCAGTACATATGATTTTAATTTTGTTGGACTTTACCTATGAGAACTTAATGCTCTTCACTAATGAAGTTGGGGAGAACAAGTCCCAAAGAAATCTAGGAGTGAATTTTCTCTCTCATGAGCTGTTTGAACATTAATTATCTTAAATGAAATTCTCTGGCCTCAATAGCCAAACCAAAGAAAGGGAACTGAAAATTTATGTATGAGGGGGAGCGAGACTGTAAACTTGTATGTGTGTATTTTATAAGGCTATGATCTGACTTTGAAGTCCTTGAAGGAATGGCTCAGTGAAGAGCAAGTTAAAAATTCCAACTCTGTTTTGTGCAATTCAGCCACCAGTAAAGAAACGCAGGCTGGTTTGGTCAGAACTGCAGTATTTTAGTCATTTTCAATTGTATCATAAAATATTACTAAACGGTATCATTTTTATTCCACTTATACGCTCACAGTCTTTTATTAATCTAAAACCCAGAGTTGTGTAATCACAGATATTATATCATATGTCACTAGTACTGTCTCCTGCAGCGTGGCACAGGGAGTGAAAAATGACATTTTTGTGCACTCGCAGCATGTTTGGTGCTGTACAGAATACAGAGGGAGACTGACTCTCTTTCCCAAAGTGATAATCTAAGGGCCACGCTGACATCAACATGGGAAAAACCTGCATAAGGATTAGAAAACTAAAGTTTCAACTTGTGTGGCTTCCTTCAGATTGTTCTTGGGGTGGGTTGCCTTCTCTTGAAAGGCAAGGAGGCAAAGCCCACTAAAATATGCAGATTCCCTGAGATCTAGGGGGAAATTGTGCAGATCTCAGGACATCCATGGAGGGCAGAGGTGGTTGTACAGATGCCTCTGCACCACTTCCTGACCTCCCTTCCCTACCTTCTGAATCAGAACATGTGCCCTTACCACAAAAGTGCACATGTTTTTCTAACAGCATAGGCCTGTGAGACTAAGGGTCTGATTCTCCACACTGGCATTCTCCCACTATAACTCTATTGATTTCAATGGGATTACAGCCGTGTAAACAACTGATTGCTTGGAGCTGCCGTTGCTCTTAACCTCACCTACTCTCTATATTAACACTATTCTAGAGTATAGTAATTTATGGTACTGTAAAAAAAAGGGTCACCAAAATATGGCTATCATAATTTAGTAACCTCCATTGACACACACAAAGAATTAGAACACAAGAGCTTATTATCAAGAATTACAGTAAACTCCAACCACTTTTGGAAACTGTATCATTAATTAAAAGTTGTGCTAAATCTCTTTAAAGCAAGGAGGAAGGCAAGCATTACAATGTGAAATCCTCATTTTCCAAGACACAGGCTCATTAAAGCGAGTATTACAGATACGGGCTCATTACATTGCCTGCCAGAAGAAGGGTAATTAATTGCACAGTCAAACAGTCATACATAATGTTTTAAATGATGCTTTTCTCTGCAAATTAATGAGGCTTGTCTCTGTTTTTCTGCGGCCTGTTTAAAAAAAAAACACAAAGCAGTTTAAATAGATTTATAATGTTTATTCAGTTCAGTTAACTTTGTTTTCTTTGAGAAGAATTGTGCTAGTAATGAAATCCAGAGATCTTCAAAACTAATAGTTAGCAACATCACATTAATGTAAATAAGTTATGGTAAGGGAAGGCTGCAATTAACCTACAGTCATATTGCCTCAAGCTGTGGTCATGTCAGCTTGCACAAGCTAAGCAGGCTTGTGCTGTGTCAGTAATTAGATGGGAGATCTCAAGGGAAAAGGTGCTAGAAATTCAGTAGGTATTATACATCCTTGTCAGTCAGTAGTGAATCAACGATTCAATGTAATGCAAAGTACTGCATGGCTGGAGAGGATGAATTTAAGAAGAGAAAAACCAAGGTCCTGTTCACTTCTTGTCATCAAAAATATCATTCTATTTCTGTTAACTCCCGTGTCCTGAGCAAATTAGAGCTAGGATTTATATTATGCCAACCTGAATTCATACTGTGCTTCCAGTTGGACATGCTTGTCCTAAAATATTATATATATTTGTATAGTATGCTGTTAAACAGTTGCTTTGTTTCATTTCAGTGGGGACCACAGTGACTATATCACCTGCACTCTGCCCATTAATCTGTCTCTGCCAGAACTGCTATTGACATTCCCAAACCTCTGAGCAACAGAATCTGGGAATAAGAGTTGCAGAATCTGGCCCTGTGCTAGCATCCAGCTCCCAATATAGAAAATTGTCAGAAAAATCTGGGACAGACAGCCCCTCATGAACATGGGACAGCAGATAATCACACAAGTAGCCTGTTAGGTCCACTCCCTCTGGGGCACCTGGCATTGGCCCCGGTCGGTAGACAGGATACGGGGCTAGATGGACCTTTGGTCTGACCCGGTACGGCCGTTCTTATGCTTCATTTCAGCTATCCAACGTGAGTAAGATGCTACTCTGTCCTGGTAGGTGATCATTCATTTCTGAATACAACTTTCACCATTCTAAATATCTCACTAATAAAAGGAATTTGGGTTAAAAATAACTTTCCCCCCAAGACTTAACCCTGACCCTAACCTTATCATGTTCGATCATCATTACTTGGACACGGTCTGGCCCTTTTGTGCTTCACCTACTGCCTTATTGACTATCTACCTTGCTGCTACAAGAGCTGTCTAACCTTTCCCACTCTCTGCTTTGCTGCTTGTGGCTCCGCAGGCTTCCTGGAAGCATCTTCCAAGCCTACCACATGACTAATTATAAAACTGTAATTAGCCATGTGCTAAGCTCCCAGGGGAGTATTCGGGGTTATTCTCATCTATGGGGTAATTAGGCTGCACACTTGATAAATATTTCAGTCTAATAAGTAATTATGTGATTGGAAAAAATGCTTAAGTGGTGGCACAAGCTGCCTTCTAATGAATGTTAAAAGATATCACAGTATACAATAACTCCATTGACTACGGATATAACTGGTGACCACAGCTGTCACCGAGCTAGACATTGGCATTTAGCCACAGCCTTAAGCAGTAGGGAGGTGGAGTGGAGTGGCAGCATCCCACAACCCCTGGGGAGTGAGAACGCTTCACTCACACTATCTACTTCCCTTCAGCACGCCTGGCCAGATCTTCAAGCTGCTGCTGTGGCAGATGGGGAAAGATAGATGGAACCATGGCCCTGCCTTATTCTTGCCCCCTTTAGGCAATTTGTGTCCTCTGAAAGGCTCAGAGGGAGCAGTTCCTGAGTGCCCTGGTGCAAGATGTGCAATGGGAAGAAGGTTCATATGACCTCTCTCCTGCCCTTCCAGCCCCCTGCACAGGACCTCTGGCTCTTTGGATGTGCCTTGCCTTATATCTCAAGACATTATGAGATTACAGAGGAGCTCCATTTTACTCAGTGATGTTACTGTGGGACGTCTCATAACCCCTTGTGATGTATCACAGTGCTCTAGGGAAACCATTTGCAGCACCACTAAACCTATACTATTTCCCCCTAATTAGGCAATTACCCAAGAAGCTAAAGAATATGGAATTAAAAAAATAGGAATTATTTCACTCAGTAGAACTATTCTCCTATCCAGTGATATAGCATCCTGTAACACTGAGGATAACTTGTGTCACCACACTATTATTCAACAAAATGAACTTGTTCCTATTGGGAATTACAAAATTGGTCCCTGCATGGGATCTGTAATTAAAAATGTTATGATGCTGTATGGAAAGCATGTACTGTGCATGCAAAGAAAACTGTTTTAACAACTCAAGGTTTATAACCGCTGCTTTACCTTAAAAAAGGCAGATAATGTTAAGTTGTGGAATCCAAAGGTGTTTATTATTTTGTTAGTACAGGGGAGTCGCATCTTACGCGGGGGTTAGGTTCTGAATTCAGTGCGTAAGGCGAAAATCGTGTATAGCCAAATGCTCATTGAGTGGAATGGCGGCGGAATCGCCCGCACTACAGGTACAGTATTTAAATGGTTATTTTTCTCTCGTTTTTTTGTTTTGCCGAGCGCGTATAGTTAAAATCGTGTAAGTTAAATGCGCCTATGATGCGACTCCACTGTATGCATGTTACTGCTCACGCGTGATTCCAAACTGACAGCTGATGCTCAGAGGCTCCATATCAGCAAACTTGGACTTGAGCTCTATAGGCCTGATCCAAAAAGTCTCCATTTAATTAACTGGGCTTTTGATCTTGTTCCTAAAACATGTCTTCTAGTTTGTCCTGGATCTGGGCTTTATAGTGTCCATCTGAGCATCTTCTACCTACCCGCTGTGCACTTCTCACACGTTTTTCATGCTTCATGTCATTCCAAATTAATAATTTTCATCTGACAAAGGCTTCCTTAATAAGGGCTCTGAAAACTGATATGAAGAAATACCCAACACCGATAGCAGCCCAAGCATAAACTAAGGATAAGCAAACACTAAACACATTTTCTGCAAGTCTAAAAGGGTACTACTCCATTAAAGTCAATGAGTTGTGTCCTCTTCATGCCACTTGTGAATTTCAATGAGGGTTGGGTCCCTAACTTCCTTAGGCCCCTTTGAAAACTCCAGCCTGAAACGATAAACCATTCCTCTGATCTCAACACATGCAGCATTCCAACATTTTCTTGAAAAGTGGCTAGAACACAGCATGAGTGTTAAGTAAAAGCTAGGGCAGAAAACTTTATCCTTAAAACAGATCCAAGTAAGCACTTTTAGAAGGAATATACATGTTTGAATCACTATGTGGACTCTGTTCAAACAAGGTCACACCCATATATAAACAGTTGATTTCTGCTTGCCAGAGTAGGATGGCAGGCAAAGCCTTGTGCAAGACATTCACTCAGTTGCATTCCTGTTGTTTTTTTTATTAACAATTATTTTTTTAGCATATCCTTCTGAAACCAACAATTAACAGGCACAGACATGAGTGAAATGAGTTACACTTTTCAACTGCATTCCATAGGAATGACTGAATAATGTGTCTTCATTAACACTTTATGATATTCAAAAGAAAAGCCCAAGAAAAACAAAGGAATACCTACATACCAATAAATTTAAATTTAAATGATAAAACTGAAAAGATTAATTTAAAATGAGATACTCTAAGCACGTTTGCTTGTGAGACTCACAAATCATGACCACATGTGAAATCTGTGATAAAACTAACTGGAGAAATGAAATCTAAAAGTGCATACAGTGAAAACATTTAACATCATTGTGATAGAACAGGAAGAGGTAAACAACATATGACATCATGTAAGTGGAGGTTACTTACTGTAACCGGAGGTTCTTTGAGATGCGTGGTCCCTATCTGTACTACACATGTGGATATGCACGCGCCCAAGTCTGGCTGTTCTTCAAAGAAGTGTCCATTGGCCCACATGTTTGCAGTAGCTTGCCTCGTGCTCCCAACTAAGGGCATAAGATGCAATGTGGGTCGACGCCTCTCCAGTTCCTCTTCTTACCACAATCTAACAGGATCCGAAGCAGAGGGGATGGAGGGCAGATAGTGGAATACAGATAGTATAAATATGTATATATACATACACTATCTTGTTCAGGAGTGGGTCATGAATCTCCCATGCGTAGTCTATTGAGAAGCTTCTGCTTAGTTTGCCTGCCAAGGAGCTGTGAATATTGGGATGGTACACCGCTTTTATTATGATGCAGTTCCTGATGCACCTGTTCCAAAGTCTGACTGCCTCCTGGCAGAGGGGAGGAGATCTCGCTCCTCCCTGTTTGTTTATACAGTGGTGATAAGATCTGATATTATCTGAATATGTAGCAAGCATATAAGCAGAAGGACCACCCTCAGTTCCAGTAAATGTATATGTAGCCAGGCCCCCATGGGGTACAGGTACCCTGAGCAGTCTGATTGTCCAAGTGAACACCCCACCCCAGACGGGAGGTGTCTATCACAGTGGTGCCCCTGGGGCTGGGAGGGCTGAAGGGAATTCCCACCATGACCTCTTCCTGTTTTGACCACCAAGTTAGAGAGGAGACAACGCTGGGAGGAACAACTACCCTGGAGTTGATATTGTCCTTGCTTGTACTTGCAGGTACCATAAGTGAAGTCTGGAGTTGATATGGTCCTTGCTTGGTTGAGTGGCCTAACAGTGAGAGGCACTTGTGCACTGTGGCTCATGGTCTGCGAGTGATGTGTGCAATCAGGGTGCTCAGTGCATGAAACCTTTCTGAGGGGAGGAACGCTCCTGCAGAAATCAAGTCGAACTTTCCCCCTGAAAAGTTGTGGCTCACAAAACAGACGTTTCTTCATTGATGCAAATGCCTAAGGCTGTTAAAAGTTGTATCAGAACCCTTGTCACTGACCCGACCTCCTGATGAGATTGGCCTACCAGGAGCCAATCGTCCAGGTATGGGAGTACTGTATAGTCCTGGCATGTCAACTGGGCTGCTATCACAGAGAAAAGCTTTGTAATTACTATGGGTGCTGTAGCCAGCCCAAAGGGGAGGACTCAAAACTGGAAGTATTCCTGGCCTACTATAACATGCAGGATGTTACTATACATGCAGGATGCTACTATAACATGCAGGGGTTCCGCAGGGGTCTGTTTTGGGACCGGCTCTGTTCAATATCTTCATTAACGACTTAGATATTGGCATAGAAAGTACGCTTATTAAGTTTGCGGATGATACCAAACTGGGAGGGATTGCAACTGCTTTGGAGGACAGGGTCATAATTCAAAATGATCTGGACAAATTGGAGAAATGGTCTGAGTTAAACAGGATGAAGTTTAACAAAGACAAATGCAAAGTGCTCCACTTAGGAAGAAAAAATCAGTTTCACACATACAGAATGGGAAGAGACTGTCTAGGAAGGAGTATGGCAGAAAGGGATCTAGGGGTTATAGTGGACCACAAGCTAAATATGAGTCAACAGTGTGATGCTGTTGCAAAAAAAGCAAACGTGATTCTGGGATGTATTAACAGGTGTGTTGTGAGCAAGACACGAGAAGTCATTCTTCCGCTCTACTCTGCTCTGGTTAGGCCTCAGCTGGAGTATTGTGTCCAGTTCTGGGCACCGCATTTCAAGAAAGATGTGGAGAAATTGGAAAGGGTCCAGAGAAGAGCAACAAGAATGATTAAAGGTCTTGAGAACATGACCTATGAAGGAAGGCTGAAAGAATTGGGTTTGTTTAGTTTGGAAAAGAGAAGACTGAGAGGGGACATGATAGCAGTTTTCAGGTATCTAAAAGGGTGTCATAAGGAGGAGGGAGAAAACTTGTTCACCTTAGCCTCTGAGGATAGAACAAGAAGCAATGGGCTTAAACTGCAGCAAGGGAGGTCTAGGTTGGACATTAGGAAAAAGTTCCTAACTGTCAGGGTGGTTAAACACTGGAATAAATTGCCTAGGGAGGTTGTGGAATCTCCATCTCTGGAGATATTTAAGAGTAGGTTAGATAAATGTCTATCAGGGATGGTCTAGACAGTATTTGGTCCTGCCATGCGGGCAGGGGACTGGACTCGATGACCTCTCGAGGTCCCTTCCAGTCCTAGAATCTATGAATCTATGAATCTATGTCCACATGGAAATATGTGTCGTTCGTGTCAATAGCTGTGAACCACACCCCTTCTGGAAGGGAGGGGATTATAGATGCCGGCGTAATCATCTGGAACTTCAGTTTTAGAATAAAGATGCTGAGTTGCCGAAAGTCCAGGAGGGGTCTCCCCCTGCTGCCTTTTTTGGGAATTAGGAAATACAGGGAGTAGAATCCTCTTCCATGGTAATGAGGCAGGATGCACTCTATTGCCCCTCGAAGTAAGAGGGATTTTGTTTCCCGCTGAAGAATTACCTCGTGAGAGTGGTCCCTGAAGGGGGACTGGAAAGGGGGTTTGTGAGGAGGGAATGGAGTATCCCTGGCGGATAATCTCTAGAACCCAGCTGTCCATAGTGATCTTGTTCCAGTTGTGAGTGAAGAGTGTAAGATGAGGTAGCTGGCATCAGTGGTGGTACAAAGGTCTTGACCAATATGTCAAAAGTGGCTCTTGGCTGATGGTTGAGAGTGAGTAGAGGCTGAGAAAATAGAGGGGGCTGAGAAGTGAGACCTCTGAATCTTCTGATGTTTGTGCAGTCGCTTGGTTGTGCACTGGTAATAAGGTGCATGAGGAGGGGATGGCCTGGGTTTATAGGGTTGCCTCTGGTGTTTCCTCCTGGGGACAGAGTATAAATCTCCAGGGAACCCAGAGTCAATCTTGTCTTTTAGTGAGTGCAGGGACTCGTCTGATTGCTCATTAAAAGAGATTTGATTCAACAAAGCGAGGTCCCGGATAGTGTTTTGGACCTCCCTAGGAAACCTTGATGATTGCAGCCAGGAGTCCCTCCTCATGACTAGATCAGCGGTCAAACTTCTGGAAGCCATGTCTGCAGCATCCACTGAAGCCTGGAGTGCCACCTTTGCCACTAGCTTTCCCTCAGCTAAAAGGACTGAAATTGCACCCTGTCCTCTGTGGAAAGCTTGTCTGTGAAGTCCACAAGCCCGAAATAGGTATTAAAATCGTATTTCGCTAACAACGCTTGGTAGTTAGCAACACGAAATTGCAAGCTGGTGGAGGAGACGACCTTTCTCTTCAAGAGGTCAAGTCTCTTAGAGCCTTCATTTGCCAGGGTGGCCCATTGATAGCATGATCTAGCCCTTTCAGGAGCCACCTGCATTACTAGCAAGTTGGGGGCAGGATGAAAGAATAAGAATTCAGCCCTTTTCGCAGGAACAACATATCGTCACTTGTTCCTTTCCAGTGTAGGGGCACAGGATACTAGAGTGTGCCATACCGCTCTAGCTAGTTCTAGTAATGACCTCATCGGTAGGTAGGGCAACTTTACTCAGTCCCTGTGGCTTCAAGGTGTCCAGGAGCCCGTGTTAAGGGTCCTAGATCTCCTCTAATGGGATCTGTAGGTCACTGGCCACTCTTGGAACAGCTCCTGGTACTGGAGATTGTCATTTGGCAGAGAAGGTGAAGGAGGAGTGACCACTTCATCCGAGGAAGATGAAGAGGCACCCGTTAGAACTGTCGGTACCTAAGGATCCGGTTCCACCTCTCCCTCCTCGTACACTGATAGAACCGACTGACTAGAGGGAGCAGTACAACTCCTAAGGGGCCCCAGACGCCTAAGGATCCCACAGATCCCAGTAAGGCCAGAAATAAGGATTGATTGGTTGTGGGGGACCCCAAGGAAATTGGTACCAGCAGCGTACCTGGCAGAATGGTGAGAGTAACCTCTTGACGGTCTATCAGGGCTCAACTGTCTCTGCAGAGATACCAGTGCAGCCTTCTCCTCTGATTCTTCTGAATCTGAGAACTGCTGCACTGGTAGCGACAGGGCCTTAGGTACTGGGGCACTCCTGCTGGATGGTTGGAGGTGAGACAGCTCCTGGAACAGTGATGTAGGCTCCTCTTCCAGAGTAAGGACATCCCTGGGGAGGGCCAGGCCGGAAAGAAATGGAGGCTGTGGGTAAGGGAGGTGTTATATAAGTCTCTATATGCCCTGCTGTCTGAGGGGTTCACATAAGTCTGATGGATCCAGTGCATCTGCAGCGACTGGACAGTATTTAGATGGATGAGGCGGCACTGACGATGGATCTGGCACTCGTAGTCAGAACCAGCGAGCGTCTATCCTTATGCTTTGGCACTGAGGTGACCAACAGATCTTTCTTTTTACGTGTCTTGCCCTCAGATCTGGGGCTCTTCATCTGAGGCAGTTCCTTAGGTTCCACTTGCGACGTCTCACCTGTCCTGGACTGGCTCAGGGAGGAAGCATGTTTCTTAGGGACGGTCCTTACCGGGGATTTGTTCTTGTGACCATAAGAGTGCCCTCTGCTCTCATGGGGAGCCCTGGAAAAAGAGTCCTTGGGTTTAGTTGTGATGGCTCCTCTCCAAGGCACGTGCTTGGAGGGGCACTGCTAGGCAGTTGAGGCCCATGTACAGCGGGGGAGTGGGATCTCCCTGGCCCGGATCAGAGAGGGGTCTCATAGCCTTCTCCATCAGGTGCTTCCATAGGTGAAGCTCTTCGGCGTCTCAAGTTCTGGGTGTGAAGGAGCAACAGACACTGCACTTTGCAGAGATATGTGCCACACCCAGACAGTAAGGCAGCACTGATTCTTGTATTGCGGGCAGAAGATGCAATTCTCGAATTCTAGGACTCTGAGCTGGGGGTGGAGGTTTCCCCAACTGCGGAGAAAAAACCCCTCTATGCTATAGTATAAACTACTCTTTAACTGTTAACTACTAATCTAAGAAAATAACTAATTGCATATGCTTTCTATATAGGTTACGCAATGAAGTGAAGGAGGACATGATTCCGACTCAGGCCATGCAGTCGTGAGAAGGAACTGGAGAGGTGTTGAACCACACCACCTTTTGTACCCTCGGTTGGGAGAATGAGGAGAGCTACTGCGCATGTGCGGGCCAACAGACACTGCTTTGAAGAACTTCTGGATTCGGATGCATGGCACGCATGCGAACCCACGTACTCATAGGGACCATCGCTTGAAGAAAAAATAAATACCTGGGGTATTTTCCAAAAGCAACAGACTGACTTCGGAGCTCACCAGCCAGATTTATACAGGAACTTTAAGGAGCCTAAAGGTGCAGATAGGCACCTAGTGGGATTTCCAAAAGCACCTAAGCCAGATTAAGTGCCTAACACTCATTGATTTCCATTTTATTTCAATGGGTGTTACATCTGCATCTCTAAGTGCCTAAATACATTTTAAAAAATCTAGCCCTTAGGCTCACAAGTCACAGAGGTGACCTGGAATATTTTATTCTAGAGAAATACAGAGTGAGAAAATCTATTCCTTGCTATCAAGGTTCAGGTTGACTTTTTAAAAAATAATGCTATAATATTTAAAGATGCCAAAAAGTTAAGTAAATAATACAATCTTTTAAAACTGTTTCATTCCAAGCTGAGGAATGGCTTCCATCAATAAAAAAGACTGGATAGGAAAACCTTTGGGAATGTAACAGTTAATGAATGTGCTAATTTTATATAGTCAATACAGAATCTTTTACTCTTTAGAAACTTGAGCTTGTAAGCTTTCCAAAAACGGGCATGTCTCCTCTGGAACCTGCATGTCTACAGCTTTGTAGTAATAAATTTATTCTTCTTACCAATCTTACTAACACTGCAGAACAAACTATCTTTCTTTCAAAACTACAGTACTGGCAACATTTTAGGACTATATTCTACAATCTTTAGACTAAGACTTTGTCTACAAAAAATGTGGTAGCAATTTAATTAAGCCAGTAAGGAATCAATTTAAGCTAAACTGTTATGGGGCATGGAAACAAAAACATGAGCATCTAAACAAGGAGGTTGCACCTATTTACGTAAATTGGCTTCTAAAACAATTTACCTAAATTGTTGGAATTTAGTTGTTTAGATACAGCTTTAGTAACTCTCCTGTGAGTAGTCTCCACTGAAGTCAGTGGGGACTATCCACATGAGTAAGAGCTACTCAAAGCAAGGGTTGCAAAGTCTGACCCTTAAGGATTACACAAGTATGTACCATGTGCACTGTTCTGTTTTGCCACTTGACAGGTATGATTTTTTTCCCTGCAAGAGAATGCACGTGTGGCAATCAATATGTTTTGATCTAGTTGTAGGAAGACAAGTCTAAAAAGCTGTTCAATAACTGGAATTACATATGTCCACTTTGACTGTCTTTATTCTATGAAGTCAGCCTTTTTATAATTTAAATCCACGTGTCATAATTGAGCATGAAACCAACAAACTTCAAATACTGGTGGCTGAAAGATGCAAATATAGAGACCTGGATTATTTTTACTGTATTAAGCACTGTGTATTAAAAATTAACTCCAAACAAAATTATACCATTACAAGCCAATGCTGTCTTACTACTTCATTTTACTGAAATACTATTTAAGCTCATTCCGATCTCTCTCCACATTTTGTTTCAGAATCACTCCTGAGAATGCTGCTTCATTCATCTTAAATTAGAATAAAGGTCAATATGGTAAGAAATAGCTCAAAAAATTATTGGGCCAGATCCTCAGCTGTTGTCAATTCACGTCTCTCATTGAAGTCAGTTTACAGCAGTTGAGGCTCTGGCCCATTAATTTGAATTCAAGGACTCAGGTATATCTGTGCATCAGCAGGTCATTTGTTTTAAGCAATTCTAAAAGGTCAGTGTATTAGTTCAGTGTTGGGATTAATAATCAGAGGGGTAGCCGTGTTAGTCTGAATCTGTAAAAAGCAACAGAGGGTCTTGCATCTGAAGAAGTGAGGTTCTTACCCACGAAAGCTTATGCTCCCAATACTTCTGTTAGTCTCAAAGGTGCCACAGGACCCTCTGTTGCTTTTTAGGGATTAATAATGTCTTCTCTGCAAGCATCAGGAACTGAGCTACATCAGCCTCAGAGCTGGTTTAGCACAAACAAAGAAAAATAAAGGCCTTAATTATGCCTCTCAGATGTACACGTCTCAAAAGAAAGAATTTATGTTATTTTAATGCATTTATTTACATTTATTCCCAGTTGCACCTATCTAATCTCTGGCTAAATCCATACATTGAGAAGCACACATTTAAATATATATGATTCTAAATCTTAAAACAGATTTCCTAAACAAGAAAGGTGATATTCGCAAAATCACTCACAATGGGAGCATATAAGGCATAGCCTGAAACCTTCTGAAAGCCCCACCCCAAAGCAGTTATCCTTCTTAACATGCCCTTCATTGCAACTTCTCTTAACTGGACCCTAAAGAACTAACTTTTGTCACTAGATTCTATTGGTCATTTGGGAAATATCCAATACAACAGATTTCCCCTCACAATTGAGAGAGATGAACAACATTTCCTGATTTCTATGGCATCTACCACAGATAACTGAAAACTAACAGTAAATTCCTCTTCCCTAAAAAAGAATTCATTTAAAGTTAATTTAAGTCAAAACTGCTAAACAAACCCTGCTTGTTCAGAATCCCCAGCATCAGCAGCGTGGAGGACTGTCAAAGGGATCAGAAGTAGTGAGTTTACAGATCTTAATCACACTGGACAAGGAGAGGTCATTTGCCTCTCCAACCTTTAGCAGAAAACACAATGGGCCTGAATCTCCTCTCACCTATGCCAGTTTTGCTCTGGTGCAAATCCACTGACGTCATGGGAGCTACTGCTGATTTACAGCAGTGCAAGTGAGATAAAAATCAGGCCTAGTGATTTTACTGCAGTAAAGCTGGGATGCTAGAAAATGTAGGTTGTTTTAAAAGATAAAATCGGAGATAGATAATCCATCTATTCAGCTGTCTATCTTTACTACTGCTATCACCCACACCAGCCCTTACAACAGAGAGCTTAACTGTGGGGGAGGGGAGTGATAACAGACAAGAGGAGGGTTTTCAGAGCCATCCTGCCTATTTGGTGGCAATACACTGCAGCAAATACTAGTGTTGCTCCAGTGTTGCACTCTAGCCTTGACTCTCCTGTATTTTCTGCTTCTGGGGTTCTAGCCATCACCCCTATGATGCTGCAGGGTGCCCTCTCTTACTGTTCCTATGGTGTTTGATTGGAATCCTGCTCTGCTCCTGTGAATGTATGGGTCAGGGGCTTCCTGGGTTCTGGTCTCCCTCCATCCCCAAAACCTACTGAGCTTACCCACCACATTTGCTCTTCTTCGTAACTAAGTTACAGGGTTCCTCCTTTGCTATGAGAAGAAATAATGATGAACTGACTTTCTGTGCAAAGCTGTTTAATCCCGGCAGTTCTCTAATACAAAAAACAAACAAACAAACAAAAAACAAAAACAAAAACCAACAACCCAGCAGCCTTCAGTCTGCTCCTCTCACTCAGTTTTGCACATGGTTTGAATGTGCAGATCCATCACCTCTGTTTTGCCAGTCGCTATCATCCTATTAAAATGCTGCTAATTTAATTGTTTAAAAAACTACCAATCCCTAATAAATCCAAGATGCTGCACAAAGAGCTCCTTTTCTCAGATACACATTTTAACAGCGCAGCAATTGAGAGGATCAGTTGTCTGGTCCCCTTATCGCTTTCCTACTGCAGGTTTAAAGCAGATCTTGTTTATTGTTCTTTTGGAAATCACTATGAGATCTTTGAAGTGGTTGGACTTCACAAGACTTCAGGCACAGGCCTGCACCTGGTGCGAAGCAGGCTGAGCAATTTTAATGTTAAACAAACAGCAGCTCCAGCTGAGGACAATGTATGAGTTATTGATAATGGCAGCCAGAACATATACTATTCATCCAAAGCAAACTATACATTGTCTAAAAAAAGCAATTGAGTGCAGTGCCTGCTAGTCAGACCAGGCTGATGAGTTTTAACAAAGACTCTATTCTTTCATGTGATAAAAGAATGCTTTAATGTATAGGATGTGTCCAGATGTGTTTTTCCTTTTCTTGGACTCTTCTTGCTTTTTCTTCTGCCTCTGGTGCTTTGCTATACCCTGGGCGTAAAACAGCACACATCTAAGACATTCTGTTTCTTACAATCAAATCAATATCGCCTGCTGGATAATCAAACAAGAAGCGCATTGAAGCATTTGAAGAACAAACACCAATTCCAATAAATACCATACGGATCTTTTAAATTTTTTACCATTGTTTAGTCTTTATACAGGAACTTGCAACTAGTTCACAGTTTTCCTTTCTTTTCTGCTTAAAGATTAATGGCTTTTTCTCTCCTTTTATTGGCAAATATTATATTTTTGACCTTGCAGTTACCCATTTACACGTAAAACCTTCTTCAAGGACTAAGACTGGTAATCACTGAATTTTTATTTCACAATTATTGAACGACCTCTTAATCCTAAAATTAATCTACAATAATTAGTTAATCATTTACATCAAATCCTGAATTCATTATTCAGTCCTTATACAGACGAAACTTCCATTGATGCAGTGAATTTTGGATGATAGTGGACTTCAGGAACTGGCCCTTAGAAATTAATTGTTCAACACATTCATTAATATTAAGATTGGTTTGTTGATACTATGGATCACAGAGCCAAAGGGGAGGTTTCATGGTTTAGGGTTCACTTATGTCCTGATTCTGACACCCGTATGACTTAATCAACTTTGAAGGAGATATTTCTGATTTACACCAGAGTGAGTGATAGCAGGATCAGATCCCTAGACTCCATGGAAACACAAGTTCAAATTCTAGCAAGACAAACTCAGACTTTTGATATGTTCAGGATAGGTAATTTAGTAACATGCATTTTACTCTGTGGGGTTCTTTTATATAGGACCTTAAAAGCTAAGGGCCTGGCTGCTCAGTGTGGATATTCAAGATCCCTTGGAACTTTTGTGAATTGTGGGTTGTAATAATATTATGGTCAAAAAGTCTTCTCCCCACATGTCTGTGAAGGGTGCTGTTTGGCTGTTGGCTGCCACCCTCACCACCCAGGGATGGCTGCGTTTCTCTGGTATTGTCTATAGATATATTTAGCTTGTACAGTGCTTTGGGATACAGATAAATTAAATAGATTAGATATAAATGCAAATTATTCCTACTGTCTTTATCTTAAGGAAGAGAGAGAAATCTTCCATTTCCCAGTCTGTTGCTCATCTATTGGCTGCCCCTTTCACATCTCCGGCATCTATCATAACCAACATCTTTCTGGTTAGGGGAGGTTAGATGGGACTTTATTTGCAGCCTGTCAATATCACGCTCTAAATTGACTGGAAAGACACTCAAGCAACAAAACATGCTGCTCTTCAATGCTCCCAGCTCTTGCTAGTCTAGGAAGTAATAAAATCAAACCCAAGAAATTGTCCAGCAACATTGGATCTCCTGCAGTACCACCAGGCAGCCAGTGGCTCTCCAGGAACTTAAAAAATAATCCATTCAGGGCTAGTTGAGTGATGATATGATCTATCGGGAGAATTAGAATATACCAAATTCCCTCATGAGCTGATGGCAGTTGGTCCATATAATGTCATTTTGTTCAGAAGCTCAGTCCCTAGCAGTTCTGAGCTCAACAGCATGCACATACAGAATGTCCCTGATTAGCATGCATTAGAAATAAAGCATTGTCCTTAATTAACAACAGAACAGTCATAATTGAGAGGCCAGAGTGATTTCATAGATTCAAACTTAATCAGCATCCATTTTTGCCTGGGTGGCAATTTGCAGCTTCAACTTACATTGAAAATTGGATGGGATACTTAAAAATGAGATTTAATAATCTAACCTCAATGGCTGATTCAGAGCCTAGCCATCACTTCCCATATGTAATAGCAATTTTGTTTGCCTTATTCTCTGACATAATGCAGTTAAAATATACATTCACGTTATGATTTTCAAGCACTTTTTTGTTTTTGTTTTGCAGGTGAGATTTGCATGCACACAGTTCTATAAAACAGTCCCCTTAAACCAGTAACAGTTACAGCCTGTGAAATGAAGTTGCTATGTTGATTAACATGTCTAATTAGACTGACAATACCAAGACTTGGGTTCACCGCACAAGATTTCCATATTTAGAACTTTTACTGGCTTCAGAAATTGTTCTGTATATAAAAAGATTGCAGATTCAGGCCTTTTATTTATGGGACGCACTCCTGGAATTCTAAATATTTTATATATTAGAGCAAATTTTTTCACTCTCAAGATTTTCAATTTTGTCACGGTGTATAAATGCCCTGAAAGTTTGTAAACTTTTCTTTTTCTTGATTCATGACCCATTCTGTCAATTTTATCAGAATATTTGTACTCAATTTGTACAAATAATCAAAGTACTAAATAATGTACTGTTTTTTCATAAATGATGAGAGGCACAGACCATCCCTGGAAAATGACCATATCATTTGAAGTGGTAGCCTTGCACTCACAATATTCACTAATGTTATATTAACGAAATCCTTTATTTAAGAGATCAGTAACTTGAAAATGAATGATATCTCCCAGGGTCCAATCCCGCAAGGGGCTGAGTTCCTTCAAATTCCATTGAATTCAATGGATGTTAAGAGGACAACATATTTTGCTCAGCACTTCACAGGATAGGGCTCTTAGTGAACTATGTAGACTGATAAGCACTGCTGCCCAAATAAATGATTGCTACAAAACACCAACATCTGGTTAATGGACAAACCTCTACAGATCAGCTCTTCAGCGGGTGTAAACTGGTCTAGCTCCAAAGAAGTCAAAAAAGCTATGCCAATAGCTGTTGAGAATATGACTTCTCCCAAGTTCATTTACACCAATGAGCAACAGTAGAAGTAACTGTAAGTCAGTTAACGAATGAACAGAACAAGGATTTCAAAAGCAAATGGTTTCCTACCTCCAGTCTGGTCCTGTCCACATCCTTAGGCAGTTTCACCCGAATTCGGTTTGTTACAATAAGCGTTTCATAAGGATAGATCTGTTGCAAAAAGTAACAAAGGCATGAACTCTAGCGAAATGTGCTTCTGCTGTATGGCAATGTGTGTAACTTACAAATTTAAATGGTACATACTTGTATCCATATTTGACATACATATTTCACATGGACACAATAAGAAAAAAGGAACACATTTAACCTTGCTAGGAAGGGGTGAATCTGAGCATTCTCCCAGTGTTGGCATGGCACTTCTTACCTTGTATTCTGTAAGAAAATGGGAAATGGTTTGATAGTTTAGAATACGTAGGGTTCTTTCATGATTGCACTAGTGCACAGTTAGCAGAGATGAATGTTTCACATTTCTCTCAATTCTTTGACTAGCTGCTGGATAATTGCATTTATAGTTATCTACAGGTAACCTTCTGACCCTAGTGGTCTGGATGGCCCTAACATTATCCATTGCTGAAACAATGATGCTGGTAATCTGCATCAAAGACTGATGAGAGAGGCGTCTGCTTCCTGGTGCCATGGGGTTAAACAATGGGTGTCCTTAGCAAAAGCAACCTATGGGGGGAAGTTGGAAATCTTGGTTCTCAAGTGGCTTGTGTGTGAGTTAACTCAGTCTCTTGTCTGAAAGCTCCACCCTTCCTGCTCTTTACTGAAAATCATTAAAACATACAGATCACTAGGCACATTACAATCTTGGAAGATATGAATATCATCATGTTAACAGAACGTTCCAAAGTGACAACACCCGATGTTTGGACCAATTGAAGTGGAAAGAATGACTGCTGTGAGAATAATGAGGGTTTCTTTTCTGTTCTTTTTAGGGTTACTGGTCCTAAACTAGCATGAGACTAGTCTAGTTAGGTCAATGTTGCTGGATATACCATCACACGGCCTCTAATCCCCATAGTACTTTGATGCTTGGAAGGACAACCAGGATAGTGGGGAGGCTTTTGTAGAACCGCTATTGCCTAAAATATTTAAAATCAGAGATGAAGCTTTTCTTTAAAGCTGTGCTCCCTTATCTACTCAGATACTGAGAATAAATTAAGGATCAACACAAAGCCCTAGAGCAAAGCCTAAGGGTGGGATTTTCAAAAGAGCTTAAGTGACTTAAGAGCAGAAGTTCCCACTTGAGCTCTTTGGAAAAGCCCACCCCAGGTCTAGCTCATCATGATCACAATCAGGTTGACTCATAATAAGGGAAGTTAATGCAGACAGATACTGCTTGTTGAGATCCTGCTAAGGTTTAGGTTCCATTGTAATATAGTGATTACACTTTGTGATCGGTGATTAGACAAAAAAGGTTGTTACAAGGAAGAGGGAGAAGAATTGTTCTTCTTAACCTCTGAGGATAGAATAAGAAACAATGGGCTAAAATTGCAACAACGGAGATCTAGGTTGGACATTAGGAAAAACTTCCTAACTGTCAGGGTGGTTAAGCACTGGAATAAATTGCCTATGGAGGTTGTGGAATCTCCATCATTGGAGATTTTTAAGAGCAGGTTAGACAAATACCTGTCAGGAATGGCCTAGATCAGGTGTAGGCAAACTATGGCCTGGGGGCTGCATCTGGCCCTACAGACATTTTAATCCGGCCCTCGAGCTTCAGCCGGCTCCTGGAAGCAGCAGCATGTCCCCGCTCTGCCTCCTACGCATAGGGACAGCCAGGGGGCTCCGCACATTGCCCCCGCAGCAACCACCTGGCCGCGCCTCCGCATAGGAGCTGGAGGGAGGACATGCTGCTGCTTCCGGGAGCTGTTTGAGGTAAACGCTGCCCGGAGCCTGCGCCCCTGACCCCCTCCTGTGCCCCAACCCTCTTCCCCAGCCCTGATCCCTCTCCCACCCTCCAAACCGATCGGTCCCAGCCCGGAGCACCCTCAACCCAATTCCTAGCCCCACCCCAGAACCCGCATCCCCAGCCAAAGCCCTCACCCCCTCCTGCACCCCAACCCCCCGTTTCGTGAGCATTCATGGCCCGTCATACAATTTCCATACCCAGATGTGGCCCTTGGGCCAAAAAGTTTGCCCACCTCTGGTCTAGATAATACTTAGTCCTGCCATGAATGCAGGGCACTGGACTAGATGACCTCTCGAGGTCCCTTCCAGTCCTATGATTCTATGATTTTAGACTGAATTTCCTCTCTGCCTTTGGAATAAGAATATCACTGGCTAACAAAAGAGCACAATGGAGGCCACTGCCCAATGCTGGGGGTGCTGGGTCTGATTCAACTTATGATGGCAGTACTCTATACTTTACTTTCTCAATAAGGTAAAAAATAAAGAACAACAGCGGCTGATTCTCTGTGATAGACAAACAGCTGAGCTGTGCTACCATCTAGCCATCGTTAACAGAGCTATGAGAGGATCTTACAGGGTAACAGTAGTAACAGCATGTTAAACCCCATACAAGGGGCAAAACACATGAAAGACAGGAGTGACTGAGAATCATCTCTCAAAGTACCTCTCATCCCCCAACTGGCATCTTGGTCTGTTTCATATTGGCCCATACTTGCAGTCTGGAAGAGCAAGAAACAAAGAATGTAGCAAGAAACTAAAACAAACAAAATAGTAGGTAAAACACTGTAGATGAAAATAAGAAAGCCTACCTGCATAATCAAAGCACAAATCCTTTTAAGGAAGTATACAGTTTTATTATAACACAGTCTAACTTTTCCAAGCAGGCAACTGAAGCAGGTGCAAAATAACTCAGTGTACAAATGCAGAGAGGTAGTTGTGCAAATAGAAACAAAGACATTGCCAAATCAATTGTTTTCAACAAACCTCCAGAGGAGATAACACAAATCCAGAGCCTGAGTAGCCTTAGGAAATGCTGCAAAACCTTCCTCTTTGAAAAACTCTTTTTGCCATAAGAATGAGACTAACACTGACACTCCCGTTCTTGCTCTATACCTCTACCAAAAATACTGAAACCAAAATCCCTCTCACAAAGAGAATTTAATCCATTAAAAGGGAGACATGCTAGAGACTCCTTGAAATTAATGAGGGACTTCACTATTGCTATTTATTTTATGTTGAAGGTGCTGAGGTTCTACGGTGATCAGTGGCAGTATCAAACAGATGATTAGATAGACAGACACCTAAGGCCAGATTCTCGATCCCTCATATATCCCCTATGCTTCACTCCACAGCTAATTGAGGCTGCTCTAACTTGAGCTCCAATCCCCAGCATACCCTCAGGATCAAAGAGGTGGAAAAGTTGCAGAAAGTCACCTATACCCTCCCTCCCAACAGGTGTGCTGAACGAGGTTTTTGAAGACCTGGCACTATGGGCGAAGGCTAGAGGTTTCGCAATAGACTAATAGGTTAGGTACCCAAATCCCATTGAATTGAGTGGAAGTTGAGAGCGTCAAAAACCCTTAGGCTCTTTGGAAATTCACAGCCCAAATTTTGCCCTCAGCTGCAGTTGTCAATAAAGGCAATAAGAGTTGTGTGCACGTGATACAGCATTCTCTGTCTTCCTTCAGATTGACGAATGCTATGATGAGTTGACTGACATTACAGGATACTGGAAAAACAGTGTTTTTGTTTTAAGTCCTGAGGTTCATTCTTGTCTGTTCGGGGATGAGTCACATGCACAGCCATGTTTACAGATCTTGCAAGGCCCCGTTTTTTTGTTTTATTTTATTATTCAGCATTGGGAGAATTGATTAAAAATAACAAACCACAAAAGTTGGTACGAGCCTGCATTCCAAACAGAGAACAGCTATGCTGAAAAGAATGCCACAGTTTTGGCCTAAAGGACTTGACCGTGCACGACCTTTTCAACTCATGAAGTTTACATGTGCGTTTAAACTTTTGCATTGCATAGATGGGAGAAATATTGCCACCTGCTGGTCACAAATGTCTACTGCACTGTTTAATTCTGAACAGTAAACTGTTCTACTGCAAAAAGAACAGGAGTACTTGTGGCACCTTAGAGACTAACAAATTTATTAGAGCATAAGCTTTCGTGGGCTACAACCCACTTCTTCGGATGCATCATGTTCTACTGCAAACATACTTATCGCACAATGCTATATAACTGCAGGGCCGCCCAGAGGGGGGGGAAGTGGGGCAATTTGCCCAGGCCCCGGGCCCCGCAGGGGCCCCCACGAGAATGTTGGAGGCTCCCCCCCGCTTCCGCTTTCCCCCATCCCCCGGCGCCTCAGCGCGCAGCGTCCAGGAGCGGCCCCCTGGACAGAGCTAAAGTGGCGTGGCTCCAGCGGGGCCTGAGTTCCTCCCGCTCAGAGCCACGTGGTAAGGGGACGGAGCTGCGAGCTGCGGCCAAGCGGCAGGAGCTCAGGTCCTGCTGGAGGCACGCCACTGCAGCGCTGTCCAGGGCCGCTCCTGGACGCGGCGCGCTGAGGCTCCGGGAGGGGGGGGAGGTGGGGGGTAAGCGGCATGGTAAGGAGGCCGGGGGGGTTGGATAAGGGGCAAGGAGTCCCAGAGACAGTCAGGGGACAGGGAGGGGGCAGAAGTTTGGGGGAGGAGGGCAGTCAGGGGACGGGGGGGTGGATAGGGGTCGGGGACAGGGAGGTTCGTGGGGGGTGGGGTCCCGAGGTGGTGTCTGGGGAGTCTCGGGGGGGCAGTCAGGGGACAAGGAGCAGAATGGGTCGGGGATTCTGCGGGGGGGGACAGTTGGGGGGGCAGGAAGTGGGTGGGGGTCGGATAGGGGGTAGGGCCAGGCTGTTTGGGGAGGCACAGCCTTCCTTACCCTAAAGCTCATTCACCAGTTTGAGGCTTGCAGACAGCTATTTAACACAAAGAGCCAAGCTGTTATCTTTTCCCTTAGGGCTACCATCCCTTTCACTTCTCAAATGCCAAATTATAGTCTACATTTAATTTCAGTGCCATAGGGAGATTCATGTCAGGGGAGGGTAGCTTCATTTAAAATTAGCCACTTTAGATTAACAGTGATAGAGCCAAGAGAGCCATGGGGGAGGGATCACATGAGAAGAGCAATATCCTACACCACCTACCTCCTTCCCAACCATACCAACGGAGACCCCTCTCCCCTGCATTCCCCGAGGCTCCAGAGGGGTTAATTCAGTACAAACTTTTGTACTGGTGACCCCTTTCACATAGCAAACCTCTGAGTGTGACCCCCTCTTATAAATTAAAAACACTTTTTTATATATTTAACATTATTATAAATGATGGAGGCAAAGCAGGGTTTGAGGTGGAGGCTGACAGCTCGCGACCCCAGGTAATAACCTCATGACCCCCTGAGGGTTCCCAACCCCCAGTTTGAGACCCCCTGGGTTAATTTAATTTTAGCACCCTGTGTCCATCCACATGCATGTGCTATTTTGAGCATTTCAGTTTTCACAACATAGACTCATCCCAGATTCTGGAACAAGCTCAAATGCTCAGTTCGTGGAGTATGTACATAAGCCATACTAAAGACAAACCCACAGTAACCGTCTCCAGTTTGTGAGGGACCCCATGGAGCCAGTCCCTAGGAAACAGATAAATTCATGGAGGTTAAGTCCATTAATGGCTATTAGCCAGGATAGATAAGGAATGGTGTCCCTAGACTCTGTTTGTGAGAGGGTGGAGATGGATGGCAGGAGAGAGATCATTTGATCATTACCTGTTAGGTTCACTCCCTCTGGGGCACTTGGCATTGGCCACTGTCGGTAGACAGGATACTAGGCTGGAAGAACATTTGGTCTGACCCAGTATGGCCATTCTTATGTTCTAACCTAAATGAACCCAAAGTTATGGAGACAGATATGAGTCAAAGAAGCCAGCAGAGTATCAGAAACCTGGAAAAATCTCTGACTGGATGGGCTCAGGCGTTTGGTCACAAGCTGAGGTGGTTCAAAAGTTTTGGATTTTTTTTAAGCAGAATTTTTTTATTGTTTCTTTAAACAATCAAACACAGCAAGCAGCAAATATTTGGCCACACACTTCTGAAACCCCAAACCATGTTTAGGTTTTGGCAGACTAATTTCAGCTTTTCAATTAAAAAAAACACAACAAATTTTGAAGGAAAGCAGACATTGTCCGTGATTTTTTCTGCTTTTTAAAAACCCCTAGTTTTCGATCCAAAAAAAGTTTTGACGGAAAATATTTGTCCAACCCTTTTAATGAGCTTTAGTGCCTTTTAGCACTAGCTGATGCTGAGAACCAGTGATACCTTGTAAAGGTGACTTGAAAAGAAGTTTTCTCAAAACTGGGTTTGTGCCGAGATGCGGAAGGTTTTTAAATGTTTATTTTTCCCAGGGCCGCTTGGGGGGAAGGGGAAGGCAAGTGGGACAATTTGCCCCAGGCCCTGCAGGGGCCCCCACGAGAATATAGTATTTTATAGTATTGCAACTTTTTTTTATGGAAGGGGCCCCTGAAATTGCTTTGCCCCAGGCCCCCTGAATCCTCTGGGCGGCCCTGCATAACTGTCTTTGTCCCTCCTCATTTTGGTGGGTGTGTATGCCTGCTGGAGCACTTACGGATTAATCTATGCACAACTCAGCATGCAGGGGCTACAATTTTGCCTTGAGCAGCTCCATACTCCCTCTCCTGCCTGTGAACTCATGAAAGGGATGGATACAACAGCCCTTAGTAACTATTCACAACATATTATGCACCTGCGAACTTAATTTATTAAGATTACAAGAAATAATCTCTATCACAGCATCAAAAATAATAAACTACCAATCTCCCTTGGTTGCTGATTTTTATCCAGATGCCTTAACTATTATTATTAATTATTTGTATTACTGTAGTGCTTATAAGCTCCAGTCAGAAACCAGGACCCCACTGTGTTAGGTGCTGTACAAACACAGAACAAAAAGACAGCACCTGCCCCAAGAAGCTTACAGTCTAAGTAGCTGTAAGAACTCCCCAGTTTTACTAATTCAGAGTCATTTCCTAATCTCCCCGTTGCCTCAGATTAGAATAATTCTTACTAACAAATCAGTCAGATATCAACCACTGGTTCCCTAATTAAAGTATACTGTATAGGCAGACACTGGAAGTCAAATCCTACTGAGGAAAAGGAGCAAAAACTCCAGCAAGTCAAATGTAAAAGTATAATTAGGCAGGCCAAGAAAAAATTTGAGGCGCAACTAACTAAAGACACTAAAATTAATAGCAAAATATTTTCTAAAGCACCTCAGAAGCAGGAAGCCTGCCAGACAATCAGTGGGGCCACAGGACAATCAAGGTGTTAAAGGAGCACTCAAGACAAAGCTGTTGCAGAGAAGCTAAATTAATTCTTTGTATCTGCCTTCTTGGTACAGGATGTGAAGGAGATTCCCACACCTGTGCCATTCTTTTTCAGTGACAGATCTGAGGAACTGTCCCAGTTTGAGGTGTCAATAGATGTGGTTTTGGAATACATTGATAAATTAAACAGTAATAAGTCACTAGGACCAGATGGTATTCACCTAAGAGTTCTCAAGAAACTCAGATATGAAATTGCAGAACTACTAACCGTGGTATAGAACCCATTGCTTAAATCAGCCTCTATACCAGATGACTGGAGGGTAGCTAATATAATGCTGATTTTAAAAAAGGCTCCAGAGGCGATCCTGACAATTACAGGCCGGTAAACCTAATTTCAGTAGTAGGCAGACTGGATGAAGTTATAGTAAAGAACAGAACTATCAGATACATAGATAAACATGACATTTTGGGAAACAGTGAACACGGTTTTTGTAAAGAGAAATTATGCCTCACCAACCTATTAGAATTCTTAGAGGGAGTCAACAAGCATGTGGACAAGGGTGATCCAATGGATATAATGTACCTGGAATTTCTGGAAGCATTTGACAAGGTCCCTTACCAAAGGCTATTAAGCAAAGTAAGCAGGCATGGGATAAGAGGGAGGTCCTCTCATGGATCAGTAACTGGTTAAAAGATAGGAAACGAAAGGTAAGAATAAATGGTTTTCACAATGGAGAGAAGTAAATAGTGGGGTCCACCAAGGATCAGTACAGGACATGTGCTGTTCAACAAATTCATAAATGATTTTTAAAAGGGGGCGAACAGTGAGATGGCAAAATTGGCAAATGATACAAAATTACTTCAGATAGTTAAGTCCAAAGCTGACTGCAAAGAGTTACAAAAGGATCTCATGAAACTGGGTGACTGGGCAACGAAATGGCAGTTGAAATTCAATCCTAAATATACATACAAAATGACTGAGTCTAAATTAGCTGTTACCACTCTAGAAAGATCTTGGGGTCATTATGGATTGTTCTTTGAAAACATCCACTCAACGTGCAGTGGAAGTCAAAAAAGCTAACAGAATGTTAAGAACCATTAGGAATGGTAATGAATGAAACAGAAAATATCATAATGCCACTTTATAAAATCATGGTACGCTCACACCTTGAATACGGAGTACATTTCTGGTCACCCCATCTCAAAAAATATATATTTGAATTGGGAAAAGTACAGAGAAGGGCAACAAAATTATTAGGGGTATGGAACAGCTTCCATATGGGAAGAGATTAAAAAGCCTGGGACTGCTGAGCTTAGGAAAGAGATGACTAAGGGGGGGAATTAATAGAGGTCTATAAAACCATGAATGGTATGGAGTAAGTGAATAGGGAAGTGTTATTTACCCTTTCACATACCACAAGAACTAGGGTTCACCCAATGAAATTAATCAGCACCATGTTTAAACCAAACAAAAGGAAGTACTTCTTCATGCAACACAAAGTCAACCTGTGGAACTTGTTGCCAGGGGATGTTATGAAGGTCAAAAGTACCACTGGGTTCAAAAAAGAATTAGATAAATTCCTGGAGGAAATGTCTGTCAATGTCTATTAGCCAAGATGGACAGAGACGCAACTCCATGCTACAGGTGTCCCTAAACCTCTGGCTGTCAGAAGCTGGGACTGGACGATAGGGGATGGGTCTCTCAAAATTGCCATTCTCTTCATTCCCCCGGAAGCAGCTGACACTGGCCAGTCAGAAGACAGGATATCGGGGCTAGACCCAAACTTTTCAGGGTCTTGCCCCCTCATCCCGGGGGCGGGGCTGCAGCTCGAGGGGAGGATGCAGTTATGGGGAAGGGGACTGAGGTTGGGAGCACAGCTGTGGGCAGACCTAGGAGTGGATGCTCAGCCGTACTCCCGAACATTCCTCCGCGTCCCCCCAGGGGGGCATGCCCCACAGTCTGAGGACCTTTGGGCTAGACAGATCATTGGTCTCACCTAATATGGCTATTCTCATGTTCTTATATTTAGGCCATTTGTCCAATTTTAAACCAGACAGTCCTCTTTTTGGGTGGTTTGTTCCCCATCTGGTACTGAGACAAAACCAGATGTGGTTTTGTCCAGTATTGTATGGGGATGCCCGGGGCGCCCCGTCCATATAGGCGAACTAGGCAGTTGCCTAGGGTGCCAAGTTAAATGGGACACCAAATTATAGGGGAAAAAAATCAAATTTAAAAAAAAAATGAAAAAGATAAAAAAACCCAAATAAAATAACGAAGATGTCATTATTTCAATTCCCGTGAGCGTATGGAGGGAATATGAATTATAATTAATTTCTCTACATTTCTGAGAATTTATTAATTTGTCAAATCTTTTATCTACTGCAAAATAAATAATATTTTAGTGAAATTGTTTTTCAATTTGCGACATAGGGTCAAGATGACCCACTCCGCAATTTTGATAAGCAATAACTCAGCCACAATGAAACACATCCGTTAGTGGCAAAAGCTGCAATGCTAGTGACATCTAACTCGAATATACATCAAGGTCGCACAGCCGGAAATTCATGTAGAGCAGAGAGTCGGCATTGACTCATGAAAATTCAAAAGACATTGATGCTACAGATTTGTGTAGTGAGCTTCAGGGTTTTTCAAGACGACTTAAGAAACATTCCACTTCTGAAGAAGTACTGAAGTTTGTTTGTGAAAATAAACTCACAGACAGTTTTCCAAACATTTTTATAGCTCTACACATTCTTTTAACTTTGCCAGTTTCCATAGCTAGTGGAGAACGTAGCTTCCCAAAGTTAAAATTGATAAAAACATATCTGCGTTCAACAATGGTGCAAGAGAGACTTGTTGGACTTGCCACAATGTCAGTAGAGCATGAAATAGCTGGAAAATTGGATCTAAAAGAACTAGAGACTGAATTTCCAAAATTTAAAGCAAGAAAAGTCATGTTTTAAGAGCACAGAGTGTTTTTTATTCAGAGTGTTTTGTAAATTCAGGTTAAAGTTCATTGAACAGTTTTCTTATTTCTTTCTATATTGGATGTGGTGGTAATGGCAGTTAAAGAGGGATAGCGTAATGGATGATTTTGGATGTGTAATAATAAAAATTATAATTAACATTTTTAATGCATTTTTATTTGAAATCGGACTGAAATATCATCTAGCTGTCACGTACAAATCTATTCTGAAAATTTCGTCTCTCTATTTTATCTGATCTCAGAAACATTGGTTGGACAGACGAACAAACCAAATAATTAAGTCTCTGTTTAAAAAAAAAACAAAAACGCTTAAAAACATTAAAAGGAAAAAAGGGGCAAAATGTTTCCCAGTTTAGCAAAAACCTCAGCCTACATCTGCCCTTGGTGTTTGGGGGTGGGGGACGCCGACTGCATGGTTCGCCTAGGGCGCCAGTTGCTGGCAGCAAGTCTAGGGCCGCCCCTGGGGATGCCATTTTGAAGAGCACACTGCTCTACCCACGCCGGTGCGACCTTGCACATGGCATAACTCCACTCTTCTTTTGGGGGCTGAATTCAGAGTGTCAGACACTGGGCTTAACACCAAGACTGCTAGTCATTTAATATTAACAGGATGTACATTTCAGAAAATGCATACAAATATATTCAACATTTCAGCCAGGCTATGGCACTTGCACTCTTGTTGCTCCCCATGATTAATTGGAGGTCATTCTCTTGCCTTCAGTAAAATACAGCCTAGATCACATACCGTAGTTGTTTTCAAACTTCCTTTTGGAGACACTAGTGCAATGACTATCATCAGCCTCATCATCAACTGTACAGGAGAACCTCAGAGTTACAAACAACTCAGGAATGGAGGTTGTTCATAACTCTGAAATATTCTTAACTCTGAACAAAACATTGTGGTTGTTCTTTCGAAAGCTTACAACTGAACATTGACTTAATACAGCTTTGAAACTTTACTACGTGGAAGAAAAAATGCTGCTTTCCCTTTATTTTTTTAGTACTTTACGTTTAACACATTACTGTACTGTATTCGGAAGAGGGTGGGGAGGGGGGGAGGTGTGTGGTTGACTGCTCTGTTCGTAACTCTGGTGGCCATAACTCTGAGGTTCTACTTAAGTGCCTAGGAGCCCCGTCATGGACAAGGACCCCATTGTGATAGGTGCTGTACAAACACAAAACAACAAGACAGTCACTGCCTCAAAGAGCCTACAATAACTATCATTAGATACCTGTCCTTCTCTCTCTCCTCCTCCCCCTGCTCCCTCCCTTTTTTTGATAAAAGAAAAAAGAAAAGAAAATCTGGGAAACCTACATATATGAACACTGGAAAAAAACAGATTACCCACTTCAGGAAATACAACCCATCTGTGGGTTGCTTCCCCTTTTCTCTAACATAGGAGAGCTAGCTTGCTTTAAATAGATGCCCATCTTTCTCAATGATTAATTTAACACTTACTGAGTTCTGTTAATATGTGCAGACTACATTTTTGGATCTGTGTTTGTTTTGGGAGAAAAATAAGACTCTTAATGCTCATGCAACACACAATTAAAGAGAAGCCTCAATCTGGCTGACTGCTTCTTGAAGACAGACATGGCTGAACTCCCTTGGCATATGAATATGTTAGGCAGAGCTGGTAGCCAAAAGTCTTTAAAGAGCTTTATGTTATTTGTGATTATCTACCTGGTTACTAAGCTGTGTATTTATGGTACAATATTAGCAGGTGTAACGCATTCTATACTAATACCTACCTGGTGCAATCCGTTCTTTCCGTAGCCAGGAAGAGAAGCAGATTTGGCATATGGGAATCCTGTAAAAGACACAATATGTATTGAGAAATTTTTGCAAAAATCTTTACAATCAAATTAATAAAAACAAGCACAGAATACAAGAAACCAATTACAAGAGCTATCACCCAGGGCTGGTCTACAGTAGGGGGGGGATCGATCCAAGATACACAACTTCAGCTACGTGAATAGCATAGCTGAAGTCGAAGTATCTTGGATCGAATTACTTGGGGTCCACACGGCGCGGGATCGACGGCAGCGGCTCCCCCGTCGACTGCGCTACCGCCGCTCGCTCTGGTGGAGTTCCGGAGTCGACGGTGAGCGCGTTCAGGGATCGATATATCACGTCTTAACGAGATGCGATATATCGATCCCAGATAAATCGATTGCTACCCGCCGATACGGCGGGTAGTGAAGACGTACCCCCAGTCTCTGAGATACAGGACAGATGTGTATGGTTCATCTCAGTCTTGCAGGAGATTTTTAAAAAGAGAAATATATCCGTATCTATAATTCATATCACGTCAGGTTGGGATCATCCCAGATCTCAGAAGATTGCATGTTCGACAGATGGGGATGGGGAACACGTGTGCTGGGGAAGACCTCTAAGGAACAGTTTGGTGCGGTAGAGAGTGGTACTGAGGACTCAATAAGAGGTAACCTCTCTGACTCAGTGCTGAACTACTACCCCAGAATGGTAATAAACGTGCTTTATTTCAGAGGTTCTGCCAACTTGCGTTCCTGGCACCTTTTGTAAGAATACGGTCCTGGTGAAATTCCAGTTTAAGAACAGCTTTTTGCCCCCACTAAATTTGCTCTGCAGTTTCAACGGGAAAAGGTATTTTCTATTTCCAGTCTTAAACTGGTGTATAGTGTTGTTAGGTGCTGTTAAATAGTTATTTCATTTCTCCCTGAGGTGGCTGCATTTCAGCTGTGGGTAAAATGATCTTTGGATATTGTTCAGATTCTCTGGCATCACTAGAGATGCTCGGATCTCTTTCTACTGCCACTTTCAAACCTCCTTCTTAAATAATCAGTCTAAACAACTAGCCAGATCTTTAGAAGGTATAAATCTGTACAGCTCCCTTCACTAGTTCTTTGACAATTTACACAAGCAGAGGATCTAATCCTGTATGTTTAGAGAGGAGATGAATAAGAGGGGACACACTAAAGGTAGAGAAAACAGTGAATGGTGTAAGAGAAAGTAAACTGGGCACTCCTATTTACACTTCCTTATAATCTGAGACTGAGGAGATGGTCGATGGAACTGAAAAGCTAAATATTTTAAAATGATAAAAGGAAAAAGGTGCATGCACCACCTGTGGAACTCATTGCCACAAGATCTCACTGTGGCCGGAAGCTTGGCAGGATGCCAGAAAGATAAAGGCATTTATATGAGTAATGTGAAAATCCACAGGTACAGTAGACAGGGCTCATTTAAAAAAAATAGGGTATAAACTAGCTACTGATTCATGGGATCAGGAAGAAATTATACTATAATTGGCCATTATGGAGGATTCTTGCACCTTCCTCTGAAGAAAGTGGTACTGGCCACTGTTAATGACAGGCTATTGAATTCTATGGATCAGTTATCTGATCCAATATGGCAAACTCTATGTTCCTACTTAAAGAACTAAGTGCATTATTTATTATTAGCTACTATTTTGTATTGCAGTAGCACCTAGAGCCCCAGTCAAGAATCCAGACCACATTGCATTAGGCACTGAACATACAAATGATAAAGTTACAGTCCCTGTCCTGGCCTATCAAACAGATTAGTGAAGAACACTGCTGGGGAGACCAATTCCTCTGACCTCTCTGCCCTGCAGAGCAGTGACACTGAGTAGATGGCTGACATGGCTTAGTGTTATCCCAAAATATTTTGACTTTACTGCATATGTAAAGGGATAGGTTAAAATAGGAATAATGAAAAGGTGTAAAGTCCTATATTCAAATTGTGACGGGTTGGATCACAGAAACCCCCTTGGGAGCTGCCACCCGATGTGCCAAGACTACCCCTGCTTCTGTTTTCCCTGCCAGCTCAGGACTCCAGCACCCTGTCTTGCTGAGCGAGACACTCCAGTCTGGCTCCAACACAGATCCAGGGTCTGAATCACTTGTCCCGAAGCTGCAAGTTTACCTAAAAACAGCTCACAGGAGTGTGCTTGTCTTTAGCACTCAGATGCCCAACTCCCAATGGGGTCTAAACCCAGATAAATCCGTTTTACCCTGCATAAAGCTTATGCAGGGCAAACTCATAAATTGTTCGCCCTCTATAACACTGATAGAGAGATATGCACAGCTGTTTGCTCCCCCAGGTATTAATACATACTCTGAGTAAATTACTAAATAAAAAGTGATTTTATTAAATACAGACAGTAGGATTTAAGTGGTTCAAAGTAGTAACAGACAGAACAAAGTAAGTCACAAGCAAAATAAAATAAAATGCGCAAATCTATGCCTAATCAAACTAAATACAGATAATCTCACCCTCAGAGATGCTTCAGTAAGTTTTTCTCAGACTGGACACCTTCCAGGCCTGGGCACAATTCTTTCCCCTGGTACAGCTCTTGTTCCAGCTTAGGTGTTAGCTAGGGGATTCTCCATGATGGCTCCTCTCCTCCCCTCTGTTCTCTTCCACCCCTTTATATATCTTTTGCATAAGGCGGGAACCCTTTGTCCCTCTGGGTTTCCACTCCCCCTCACTGGAAAAGCAACAGGTTAAAGATGGATTCCAGTTCAGGTGACATGATCACATGTCACTGCAAGACTTCATTACTCACTTGCTAGCACACACATATACAGGGAGACTCACAGGCAAACAGCCATCTGCAGACAATGGGAGTCATCAAGATTCCAAACCATCATTAATGGCCCACACTTTACATAATTACAATAGGCCCTCAGAGTTACATTTTATATTTCTAGTTTTAGATACAAGAGTGGTACATTTATACAAATAGGATGATCACACTCAGTAGATTATGAGCTTTGTAATGATACCTTACAAGAGACCTTTTGCATGAAGCATATCCCAGTTACGTTACATTCACTTATTATGTTTTTATAAAACCATATAGACTGCACAATGTCACACAAATTATTTAGGAACATAGGAATTGCAGTGTCAGAAGGGATCAAAGGTTTGTCTCATGCGGTTTCCTGCTTCTAATGGTGGCCTCTTCTAGTCTGTGAAATTCCCAGTGGGAATTTCCCACCATGCTCCTAGTTAATGGTGGAATATTATAGCACCAAAGGGAAATGCTTTGGGGCAAAGGAAACAGTTTAGAATTAACAAACTTCCTTTAACATCTAACAGTTTGGGAGTTTTACATCCTAAACTTAATGAGGACAAACATTCATTTCAGGATGAACATGGTGAATTTTGTGTGTGAAAATCAGAGAAGTGAAGTACAGGCGACATCTTGTGGCCATTTGGAAAACTTCCAGGGGTGAAATCCTGGCCTAATTAAAGTCAACGGGAAAACTTCCATTGACTTCTACGGGGGACAGCATTTCACCCAGGTCTTCATTCCATAGGAAGTTCTCAGGTATATTATATACTCTACCTTATTCCTGATTGCTCTTCTTTGAATGAAACAATCTAGACTGAACTAGCCAACATACTTGTAACAACTGCAATCATCATATGCTAAATGCTTCTGCAGTATCTTGTAGAGTTTTCGAGTACTTGACTGATATGTGACAATCTGTCCTTACCAATGCAGATACTATAGACTCATCAGCTAGATTGTAAATTGATATGGCTCCTTTCATGCCATTCATGCTAATTTGAAATGTGATGAGACTGCATTTCACCATAGGCTAATTGGGGCCAGATTTACGAAGGCATTTAGGAGTCTAAAAATGCAAATAGGCACTTAATGGGATTTTCAGAAGTGCCTATCTGCATCTTTAGGCACCTCAATACTTTTGCAAATCTGGACTTTGGTCTTTAAAATTAAGGATTATGGTAAAAAATAACAGAAACAACGTATACTTATAGATGACAAGTTAAAAAGTGAATGTATATTTCACAGCCAAAATATTAAACAGCTTTTTTTGAGAGGAAAATATAGGGCATGACTGCATTACACTGCAAGAAAATAATAATAAATAATAATAGCATCAAGCTCTTATATAGCTTTTTTCAACCACAGATCTCAAAGCGCTTTACACAAGGACTCATTTTACAGATGGAGAAACTGAGGCACAGAGAGGCGACTTGTCCAAGGTCACCCAACAGGCCAGAAGCAGATCCAGGATTAGAACCCAGGTATCCCAAGTCCTGGTCCAATAATATATCCACAAGGCAAAAAAGCTTTATATATGCACAATGTCTACTTCCTGCTACATGGTAACCAGCATGTCACTGAAGAAAGGGAACTATTAAAACACTGAAAACTAAAGAAACGTGATAGTAGTATTGTCTTTTGACTAACTCTATGCCCAGCGAGTGTACGTAACCATGTGTTCCTGACACTGTTACTCTTCTTCTTCTTTTATCACCTCCAATTGTATGTTTCATCTTGCCTTAGATTAGACTGTAAGCTCTTTTGGTCAGAGACTGTCTCTCACTATGTGATTCTGTTTTGGGGCCTCTAAGTGCTACCGCAATACAAGGAATAAGTAATAATAGTAACAAGCTAAGCATCAAAGGATCATCTGGGAAGTGGTACAATACCAGTGGGTTAAACAATCATTTGTAGAGCCTCTTTTGCACTATCTCAGACCCCAAAATCAAGAATGTCTGTGGTTCAGGAAATAGTAACTGTTGAATTCCCTTTAACTTCTCATGCCAAATGAGTGGCAGTACAATGCACCAGAAATCTATGTCGAACCATTTATGGACACTGTGTTTTTGTAAATCAATATAGATTTTCTTAGAAGAGCTATTTGTAGCAATCAACCTTCAAAAAAAAAAAAAGTTCAAATTCACTGAGGAATCCTATTCAGTTACTACTATGTTATTCTGAAATGTTATAAACACCATGTACTAAACCTACCTACCATAATATACATATGTATGTCTCAGTTACATAGCAGCAAGATATTTATGCAGACATTATGTAAGCAAGAAAAGATAAACAAAACTTAGGACAATGATAGAGTCTTGAATACAATAGATCACACCAATACATGAAGTGGTCTGATACACCATTGGTGCCCAAAGTGCCCATGAACTTTGAATGAGAGAAATGTTTTGTACAGAACAGAGATAACCATTACTAGCAGTAAATATATACCTCTCTCCAGATAAAGGTACACACACACACACACACACACACACACACACACACACACACACACACA
>NW_020664417.1:82056382-82063658 GCF_002925995.2 Terrapene triunguis
ACACACACACACACACACACACACACACACACACACACACACACACAACCAAATAGAGTTGATAAGGTATGAGTATTTGGATATTCAGCACTTTCCAAACTATATGTAAGGGTTCGAGGGGAAGGGGAGTTCAGCATCTTAATGCCCTAGCCTTTTCTTCAACTTGACACGGTAATGCCTGAAATGGTATCCATGAATAAAATCTCTCCCACTAAGAGAGCTCAGTGGGCATACAAGGCCTAAGACATTTCGACACCCAGCCTACAATATTAATACCAGACAGAAAAAAAAATGAACTAAGCTGGAGCAATCGTTACTATGGTGTCTAGCTATTACAGAGTTCAATTGTGGCTTTGCCACAAGACCTCTGTAATGAGCAGGGCATTGTTGACCTGCCCCAGAAGCAGACCTGGAACCAGACTATGATTCAGGAAGTCACCTGCAGTCCCCTCTTGCTCTGACATACATTATTTCCCTTGCTGTGCTATGCCAACTAAACTGCACTGACCAGCTCATTGGGTTTGGAGGTGGGGCTAAGGTTCTCTTCGCTCCCCATTCACATGTGGGAGGGACAATAGCTAAATAGCTAAGCATTGGTCAGTGGGGCACTTGGTAGCCTACAAATACTTGGAAGGTGTAAACAAGGAAGGAAGGAAAGGAATTATTTAGGACAGCACGGGGGATAGAACTAGGAGTAATTGGATAAAATTAAGGAAGGGAAAACAAGAGAGTGAATATCAGGAAAAAAAACCTTCAAAGCCAGAACTATTTAGCTGTTAAATGGTCTTCTAAGACAAGTGGTGGGTACACTGAAAACTACACTGGGCAAAACATCTGAAAATGTAACACAAGGAACAACTTCCATCAGCAGGGAGGTGACCACATAACCCACAGAGTCTTTTCTATCTGTGACTTCTGTGGTTCTGAATTGTGTGTGATATTAGAAAATAAAAGATAAAGGAGTGGAAGCAGAATGACAGTCCCATGGAGAAACCTGTGACACAGTATGTTGCTTGTATATATAAAAAAAGTGTACTGTGTGTTACAGACATTTTTATGGGAGAGGTTTTTGCCTCATAAGGTTTTCAGATAAGGCTTATTATCTCAAAACATGTACAGATAAGCAGCATATCAACCCATCAGTCAGCTTCTCATGGTGCATGTGCCTAAACTATTTATTTGCATAGTCTACGCTCATTTCTGCCAGTTGCTTCTGGATGTGAGGAGTTTGTGGCATTCAGAGACAGCTTCACAAGCACAAGGGTATTTATGAAACATTCCCTGTGTGGGAAATGTCTGATGGTATTTGAGAAGGGAAATCACCTTGCTTTGGTTCAGTCGGATCCCAAACTACTTGTTTCTTTCCACTTGGTTCACTCTAGTGACAGATTCTGCTGCATCAGTTTTTTCCCCTCTCTTGTATAGCTGAGCCATAATTTCCTTAATACGAAGATGATGGAGCCAGCTATCATATTACCAATGACTGGCACATTACCTTTGCTGCCAGATGTGCTTTGCAGTGGGATGAAAGCTTTCGAAAAACTGCTTTCCCCAAATTATTTACCCCAGTTGACCTGTATCTCCATCACGGTGTAGCAGGGGGGCCCTCTCTTAGGACAACTGCCGTTCAAAGGTATTTTCCTCTAAAGTTATCTATCATTTTTGTGATTCGTGTACTAAAAGCAAAATTTAAGTTCCTTTATTCCTGATGACTACATCCCTGTATTCCCCCACTTCCTGTCAAGTTAAATGAAGAGAACGTGGAGAACACTTTCAGTACTGATAGCTAGTGAGAGCGGCATTTCAAAACAATGATCCGCTGGCTATTCCAATTTACGAATATGGAGTGTTTGGGTGGAGGCCAAAGGCAAAGAATGAAAATGTGCAGAGAAGCCTATGGCATGGCTGTCTCTCTCAGTCAAGCCACAATCCCACATCCACAATTAACTGCGTAAAGTAAATACTTACTTGAATATATGGTGGTTGCAGTCTCTTGCATTTGCCGGAGCTGTTCTCTGTCAGTTCCAGGACCGTGTGATAGTGACTGAGTATCCAAATCTGGAGAATTAGTTCTGGTGTCCATCTCCCCCTTCAGAATCAGCCAACTGGTCTTTAGCTGAACAGAACAAAACCGAACCTTAACCTTTGCATTTATTCTTGCAAATTCACTCACATGGGAATTCTCTGATCAATTTTTATTTATAGTAATATTGTACCAATCATTCCCTTAGTCATAAAAGTGGAAGACAGATCCTGTGCAATGCATCATGGGACTGTCTGTTAGAAGTTCTAGTATCAGATACTTAACCTGATCCACCTGGTTGAGAATGGGTTTCCTGTTAATTACCGCTGTTACTCTGTCCTCGTTTCAGAACATGTGCATTTTTTAAAATTAAACTATTAATGCCCACAAGTGAATCAATATTACTTTTTCTCACTTTAAAATAAATACATTGAATAAAAACACCTCCACTGAACCACCAATGAACATGCCTAGATTGAGTAAATGCATGAACTTATTGCATTAGTTCAATTCTTCCTACTTTTTGCCTCCCCTAATTGTTCCATCACTTGTCAAATTTAGATTGTAAGCACTTTGGGGGAGATGCAATATCTTTCTATATCTTCTGTGAAGGACCAAACATACATTTGCTGCTATTAAATAACTAGAATAAATGATCAATAAAAATAAAATATCTAAAAAATAAAAAAGATTTTAAACTGGTACCATTGAGAAACGCTAACACCCTGCATGTTTTTCCTGCATTCTGGACATTACCTTCCTATTGTCCTGATCAAAACTTCCATCCTCCCCCTCTGATCTTCTTACTGTTAGAATATAAAATCCATTGTAAGAGTTAAAACAGCATCATGTCATTTTTTTTCCATTTTGACTGTAATCATATTGCAGGTTTCTGAAAAGAATAAAATGATCCATACAAATGAAGGGATATGAGAAGTTGGAAGTGTACTGGTACAATATCTTCGACTCATTTAAGCCATTATGAAATTATTAAAATGATTCAATGCTGTAAATTCACAGTATAAGCATAAAATCTACTCTTCCAAGCATTTTAAAGTACCATTTTTTAGGGAAGATGCTACTTTCTGAGGCTTGACTGGAGGGAAAAAAAATATAATTTATCTCATGGCTACACTAGAGCGTTGACAGTGGTGCAGTTGCACCAATGCTGCTGTGCTGCTGTGAGCTCTCTAATGTAGGCTCTCTAAACTGATGAGAGAGAGCTCTCCCGTCGGATTAACTAGTCCAGCTCCCATGCCTGACGACATAGCGCTTCCACACCGGCACTTATGTCGGTGTAACTTATGTCGCTCAGGGGTGTGATTTATTCACCCTTAAGTGACATAAATTATGCCAACATAAGCTGTAGTGTAGACATAGCCTTAGAAACAGATTGTGACTCAGCCTAACCCAGCTGTCCAGGGGAGCAAGCCACTCCTTTCCTGTGTTGCCATGTTAATGCTCTCCACAGGGTAGCTTGGGTCTAGCAGGTTTTATACCTGGTCCTCATTCCTCTCCCCCAGCAGGTAGGGTACAGAAAATGGATCCACCACCTCAAAATGTCAGCCAGCAAAGCTAAACCACTGCGGGAGGGTTAGGGGTAGGGAGTAAGCTGTCCCCCTATAAAGGGCTGCAGTAAATCATTTCACTGTCAGGAGCCTAGTCACATTCTGAGTCACAATTCCTTCCCCAGCCTCCTCCTGGGCTGTGTGTTACTCTGACACAAGGCAGATACAAAACTTTCAATCCAGCCCTTAATGATCAACATCATGGCGTTAGCAAGAGCAGAGTCTGCCTAAGGGTTGTGATTACCAACACCACTGCAGAAAAAGACAACCAAAGTGCAGCCTGTATTTTCTGAATGTATCAATTTGCTAAAGAATTGTCTGTTGAAATTTTTTTTTGCTGACACTAAACTTGCCACTATGCAGTACTTTGTATTGAGTTACCAAAAAATCTTGCCATTAGAAGGGTCCATCTCCCCTTGCTTTTCTGGCCGTTTCATGTCCTTTATTTCCAGACAGATACAGATGTAGTTGTAAACGATACTGATCTGCACCCAAAAAATGATTTCACAACCAGCAGATTTTGCAGACATACATACGCCAAATTGCATAGAACAACTTGCCAAAGTTTGGAGACTCAACGTTTTAAAACATTGATGGAGGCACCTTTTTAAGGGTGTCATAATGGTCACAGTGGGGTGGCAACAACTCTTCCCTCCCTAGTCTCCGGCTCCTCACCCAGCATCTCTGCAGATATTTCATATGGTTTCTGCCCTTCTTGGGCAGACTGCATCTGCCATTAGCACTCAGGTGCTACACCTTTGCATCCCCTAAACCCCCACACAAAGCCAAAATTTAGATCTATGTTTGTATCTGTATGTAGGGGAGTGAAACTCCTATCCCAAAAAGTTGGAAACGGTGAACATTATATTGTCCCATGCATACAGCAGAGGGCAAGTGGAAAAAAACTTTGAAAGACAGCTCTTGTCATATACACCTTGTACACAATAGGATGCAGGGCTGCTACTAGCTGGCCAGTGCATGGCATGGACTGGCCACAGAGCTTTCTTCTCAGAGATACACACCAGGTGCGCTTCACTATAAGACCTTTTAATGTACTGCATGGTACCGTTGATGTTAGCGTACATAACGTATTTTACACGGAGCACTGCCTAGTGGCTGAAGGGTATAATACAGGTTAGCATTCCATTCCATCATCCCCTTCCTGAAGGTGCTTTAATGAGCTTTTTGTCAAGATTAATGCTGTACGAAATGCTAACAGAGAACAGGAGAAACTTAATCTTACAGTATATTTCTAAGCAAATGATCCACACATTTTAACCTGAACCTTGAAAACAGTGGTCAAAATATTCAAACATAGGGTCTGATGCTGCTTGGAACTCCAGTGGGCAGACCCCAGCACTAGCAGGGTGTCCAGTCAAAGTCAATGGGGCAAAAGATGAATGCCAGGGTCTGCCCAGGCAGCGTTCCTTGAATCTTAGGCACCTAAATCTACATCAAGGCACCTACATCAAAGTGACCTGACGTGTAGAGGTGCTGTGCATTGGCTTCTGTGAAAATTGGGCTACTCAGCCCCTCTGAAAATCAGGTCCTTTTGGACGTCTAGATATGGACTCCAGGAGCCCAAGTTCAACCATTTGAGCTCTCTGTTTGGATCAGTGCTAAAATTGATGAAGGTCAAACTCTTCTTAAAAGGATTAATATTGAATCCAATGTTTTGAAAATATGAAGATACTAAAAAAGAAAAAAGCAACCACCCTCCCCAGCTTTCCCATCCAAATTCACAGCCTGAAATCACACATGTGACATTTTTCCAGCCCATTTTTATTCTGAATCTAGGTGTTTATAACAGTAACACAGAGGCTCTTAGCCACAACAAATCTGCTGGGCACTGCTGTAATTGAGACCTTTCAAAGTCAAATGTTTTGGAAGAGTTCTTGCACTTTTTGTTTTAGAGAACATTTTTGTGCTTGTTTGTTCAAACTTGGTTTCTTCAACAAGAGAATGTTCTCTGGCTCCAATTCCTGAATGTCCTACTTCAATGCCCCTTTAGCTTAAGAAGCTGAATCATCAGTTGCTAATGTGTTTGTTCTTTAGCAAAAAGATTTACACAACTTCTGCTGGGAGCTCCTCCGGAACAAAAGGTTGTTTCCATTAGTCTCTCCATAGAAATGGATACTTAATCACTCTCTGGTTTTGTTTTCATTTAGAATAAATTAGTAGGTGCACTCTTGTAGAAACCCAGCCAGCTTCCATTTTCTACACGCCCTTTCAGAACCTTGTTTATATATAAAACAAAGATTAAAATACATCTCCTCAGGGTACCGCAGAGATGTCTGACTGACCTGCATATTAACAAATAGGACCTCTCACACCAATGTATATCAGGAATAACTTCGCTGAGGTCCGTGTAGTTACACCAGTATAAAACTGACAGAGGAGAATCTGGCCCTTGGTTGTGTACGTCAGCATGGAGGCTGACACAGAAAACCTATGGCCATGAAGAAAAACTCCCTTTTTCTGAGTCATTTTGGCAGACCAGAGGCAGCTATAAAATAATTAACGATGACATGCTCATGGAACAGGATGTTAGGGCCAGATCCTCAGCTGGTGTAAATCCATGACCTACTGAAGTCAATGAAGCTATACCGATTTACACCAGCTGAGGATTTGGCTTTGTGTTTTGCTAGTCATTTCCCCCAAACTCACTCTAATGATTCAGGCCTTTTTGCCTTGTCAGTAGCTTTTTGCTTTGCTTCACTATTTATTACCAATGATTTGTAGCTCTGCAGAGGAGGAGAAATTAAAGGCTTTGGATAGACTTTAATGTTTGCTATTTATCCTAAAGCCAAGCGCTCAAATAAATGGATTCCATCTCATTGACACTGAGGTGACCCTGGTATGTGCAATGCAGATACTGTGAGCTGAAAACATCTATCAAAGCCCAAACGATAAAGCATATTAAAGCACGACTGGACCTTGCTTTGTTCTGAAGCTTAACCAGAACAGTCTAAGAGGTTATTTAAATGTCAATGATTTAAACCTGTTTATGCAATTGCCTAGCATCAGACACTTCAGTCATGGAGAATGCGTGCACGCTGACTCACTGTACTCAATCTCAGTTTGACTGATAACGGCAATAGTGTTGATGCAATATACTTAAACTTCTGTAAGGCATTTGACTTTGTGCCACACGACATTTTGATTACAAAACTAGAATGATATAAAATGAACATGGCACACATTAAATGGATTAAAAACTGGCTAACTGATAGGCATCTAAATGTAACTGTACATGGGAAATCATCCAGCAGGTTTATTTCTAGTTGGGTCCTGCAGGATGGTTCTTGGCCCTGCACTACCATTTTTATTAACGACCTGGAAGAAAACAAACTCATCACTGCTAAAGTTTTCAGACGACACAAAGGCCTGTTCTACACTATGGTTTTAGGTCGAATTTAGCAGCGTTACCTCGATTTAACCCTGCACCCGTCCACACGACAAAGCCCTTTTTTTCAACTTAAAGGGCTCTTAAAATCGATTTCTTTACTCCACCCTCGACGAGGGGATTAGCGCTGAAATCGGCCTTGCCGGGTTGAATTTGGGGTAGTGTGGACACAATTCGATGGTATTGGCCTCCAGGAGCTATCCCAGAGTGCTCCATTGTGACCGCTCTGGACAGCGCTCTCAACTCAGATGCACTGGCCAGGTAGACAGGAAAAGTCCC
>NW_020664417.1:82063668-82110798 GCF_002925995.2 Terrapene triunguis
GCTCCGGGTCACAGCTCCAAACATGCCACTTCTATGATGAGCTGCATGCCATTCTAGGGGGTGCAGCAACCACTACCCCAACCCTGAGCTTTGACTCTGTCAATGCAGTAGAATGCAACACGGAAGCGGGTTTTGGGGATGAGGAAGATGATGATGAGGAGGCTGAAGATAGCTCACAGCAAGGAAGCGGAGAAACCGGTTTCCCCAACAGTCAGGATCTGTTTCTCACCCGGGACCTGGAGCTAGTACCCCCCAAACCCAAGGTGGGCTCCCGGACCCTGAAAGCGGAGAAGGGACCTCTGGTGAGTGTACCTTTGTAAATATTATATATGGTTTAAAAGCAAGCATGTTTAATGATTAATTTGCCCTGGCATTCGCAGCCAGTACAGCTACTGGAAAAGTCTGTTAACGTGTCTGGGGATGGAGCAGAAATCCTCCAGGGACATCTCCATAAAGCTCTCCTGGATGTACTCCCAAAGCCTTTGCAAAAGGTTTCTGGGGAGGGCAGCCTTATTCCGTCCTCCATGGTAGGACACTTTACCATGCCAGGCCAGTAGCACGTAGTCGGGAATCATTGCAGAACAAAGCATTGCAGCATATGGTCCCAGTGTTTGCTGGCATTCAAACAACATCCGTTCTTTATGTGTCATCCTCAGGAGAGTGATATCATTCATGGTCACCTGGTTGAAATAGGGTGGTTTTATTAAGCGGACATTCAGAAGTGCCCATTCCTGCTGGGCTGTTTGCCTGTGGCTGAACAGAAATGTTCCCCACTATTAGCCACATAGTGGGGGAAGGGTGAAGCCATCATCCTAGAGAATTGGGTGTGTGTGTGTGTGGGGGGGGGAGGTTAGTTGGGTTTGTGCTGCACGTTAACCCGGAAACTGCAGCCCCTCCTTTTAAATTGCCAACCCATTTTAAATGGCCAACCCAACGGCCGCTTGGTATGGGAAATGAGGGCGCTGCTGCTTGAAACCATTCCCACATGTTATGGAGGTTAAAGAAGCCAAAAGACTTGTGGCTTACCATGGCTGCCTGCAAGCCGAATTCTGTTGCCTGGCCCTGCATGAGTGATCTCTCACACCAAACTGGCAGGCCCTCAATATAAATAAGAGGCAAGATGCGACCTTGTAACGAAAACACATGTGGTATGTAATGTTAACAGCAAGGTTTACCGTTAAAGAGTGTACCCATTGTTCTATAAAATTTGTCTTTTTAACTACCACTCTCCCTTTTTTTTCTCCAACAGCTGCATATGTTTCTCCTTCCCAGAGGCTAGCGAAGATTAGAAGGCGAAAAAAACGCACTCGGGATGAAATGTTCTCTGAGCTCATGCTGTCCTCCCACACTGACAGAGCACAGCAGAATGCGTGGAGGCAGACAATGTCAGAATGCAGGAAAGCACAATATGGACGCGAGGAGAGGTGGCGGGCTGAAGAGAGTAAGTGGCGGGCTGAAGAGAGTAAGTGGCGTCAACTTGCTGACAGAAGGCAGGAGTCAATGCTCAGGCTGCTGGAGGATCAAACTCTCATGCTCCAGCGTATGGTTGAGCTGCAGGAAAGGCAGCAGGAGCACAGATCGCCGCTACAGCCCCTGTGTAACCAACCACCCTCCTCCCCAAGTTCCATAGCCTCCTCACCCAGAAGCCCAAGAACGTGGTGGGGGGGCCTCCTGCCACCCAGCCACTCCACCCCAGAGGATTGCCCAAGCAACAGAAGGCTGGCATTCAATAAGTTTTAAAGTTTTAAAGTGCAACGTGGCCTTGTCCTTCCCTCCTCCCCCACCCCACCTGGTGCTTCCCTCCTCCCTCACCTCTCCCGGGCTTGGCAGTTATCCCCCTATTTGTGTGATGAATTAATAAAGAATGCATGAATGTGAAGCAACAATGACTTTATTGCCTCTGCAAGCGGTGATCGAAGGGGGGAGGGAAGGATGGTTAGCTTACAGGGAAGTAGAGTGAACCATGGGGGAGGGGTTCATCAAGGAGAAACAAACAGAACTTTCACACTGTAGCCTGATCAGTCATGAAACTGGTTTTCAAAGCTTCTCTGATGCGCACCGCGCCCTCCTGTACTCTTCTAACCGCCCTAGTGTCTGGCTGCATGTAATCAGCCTCAACCTCCCACCCCGCCATAAACGTCTCCCCCTTACTCTCACAGATATTGTGGAGCACACAACAAGCAGTAATAACAATGGGAATATTGGTTTCACTGAGGTCTATCCGAGTCAGTAAACTGCGCTGGTGCGCTTTTAAATGTCCAAATGCACATTCTACCACCATTCTGCACTTGCTCAGCCTATAGTTGAACAGCTCCTGACTACTGTCCAGGCTGCCTGTGTATGGCTTCATGAGCCATGGCATTAAGGAGTAGGCTGGGTCCCCAAGGATAACTATAGGCATTTCAACATTCCTAACGGTTATTTTCTGGTCTGGGAAGAAAGTCCCTTCCTGCAGCTTTTGAAACAGACCAGAATTCCTGAAGATGCGAGTGTCATGTACCTTTCCCAGCCATCCCACGTTGATGTTGGTGAAACGTCCCTTGTGATCCACCAGTGCTTGCAGCACCATTGAACAGTACCCCTTTCGGTTTATGTACTTGCTGGCTTGGTGCTCCGGTGCCAAGATAGGGATATGTGTTCCGTTTATCGCCCCACCACAGTTAGGGAATCCCATTGCAGCAAAGCTATCCACTATGGCCTGCACATTTCCCAGAGTCACTACCCTTGATATAAGCAGCTCTTTGATTGCGTTGGCTACTTGGATTACAGCAGCCCCCACAGTAAATTTGCCCACTCCAAATTGATGCCTGACTGACCGGTAGCTGTCTGGCGTTGCAAGCTTCCACAGGGCTATCGCCACTCGCTTCTCAACTGTGAGGGCTGCTCTCATCTTGGTATTCTGGTGCTTCAGGGCAGGGGAAAGCAAGTCACAAAGTTCCATGAAAGTGTCCTCACGCATGCGAAAGTTTCGCAGCCACTGGGAATCATCCCAGACCTGCAACACTATGCGGTCCCACCAGTCTGTGCTTGTTTCCTGGGCCCAGAATCGACGTTCCATGGATAGAACCTGCCCCATTAACACCATGATGTGCACATTGCCAGGGCCCGTACTTTGTGAGAGGTCTATGTCCATGTCCTCATCACTCTCGTCACCGCGCTGCCGTCGCCTCCTCACCTGGTTTTGCTTTTGCAGGTTCTGGTTCTGCATATACTGCAGGATAATGCGTGTGGTGTTTACAGTGCTCATAATTGCCGCGGTGATCTGAGTGGGCTCCATGTTCCCAGTGCTATGGCGTCTGCGCTGAAAAAAGGCGCAAAATGATCGTCTGCCGTTGCTCTGACGGAGGGAGGGGCGACTGACGACATGGCTTACAGGGTTGGCTTACAGGGAATTAAAATCAACAAAGGGGGTGGCTTTGCATCAAGGAGAAACACAAGCAACTGTCACATAGAATGGCCCCCTCAAGGATTGAACTCAAAACCCTGGGTTTAGCAGCCCGTTGATTTCATGGAGGGAGGGAGGGAGGGAAGGGGGAGCAAATGAATACAAAACAAATCTGGTCTATTTCTTGTTTTGATCCACTCCATCTATCTTATACATCTTAGGCTGGCAGCAGACGGTGCAGTACGACTGCTAGCCGTCGTCATCTCCTGGCTGCTCACCAGAAGACGGTGCAGTACGACTGCCGGCAGGACTCAGTCTCCAGGAGACAAAACTTTAAAGGGGAATGACCTGGCTGAGTCACTCCCATGTCTGCTCAGGCGCCCCTGACCGACCTCACTGAGGTCAGCTAAAAGAGCACCCAGGAGTACGACGATGATGGCTACCAGTCGTAATGCACCGTCTGCTGCCAAAAAGCAATGAGCTGCTGCTGTGTAGCAATGCAGTCCCACATCTGCCAGCACCCAGGAGACATACGGTGACGGTGAGCTGAGCGGGCTCCATGCTTGCCGTGGTATGGTGTCTGCACAGGTAACCTAGGAAAAAAGGCGCGAAACGATTGTCTGCCGTTGCTTTCACGGAGGGAGAGAGGGGCCTGACGACATGTACCCAGAACCACCCGTGACACTGTTTTTGCCGCATCTGGCACTGGGATCTCAACCCAGAATTCCAATGGGCAGCAGAGACTGCGGGAACTGTGGGATAGCTACCCACAGTGCAATGCTCTGGAAGTCCACGCTAGCCTTGGTACTGTGGATGCAGTCCGCCGACTTAATGCACTTAGAGCATTTTGTGTGGACACACACACAATCGACTGTAAAAAACGATTTATAAAAAACGATTTCTATAAATTCGACCTAATTTCGTAGTGTAGACATACCCAAAGATTGGAGAAGTAGTAAATAATGAAGAAAAGAGGTCACTTATTCAGAGCGATCTGGATTGCTTAATAAACTGGGCACAAGCAAACAATATGCATTTTAATATGGCTAAAGGTAAATGTATACATCTAAGAACAAAGAATGTAAAAACCAAGAACTTACAGGATGGGGGAATCTGTTCCTGGGAAGCAATGACTCTTGAAAAAGATTTGGGGATCACGGTGGATAATCAATATGAATATGAATTCCCAATGTCACACTGTGGCCAAAAGGGCTAACACAATCCTTGGATGCATAAAAGGGGGAATCAAGAGCACAGAGGGTGTTTAACCTCTTTATTGTGTGCTGGTGTGACTGCTGCTGGAATACGCTGTGAAGTTCTGGTATCTACAATTCAAGAAGGATGTTGAAAAAATTGGAGAGGGCACAGATAAGAGCCATGAAAACGATTAAAAGGTTAGAAATATACCTGACAGTGATAGACTCAAGAAGGTCAATTTATTCAGTTCGGGGGTGACTTGATCAAAGTCTATAAGTACCTCCACGGGGGGAAAATATTTGATAATAGGCTTTTTCAGTCTAGCAGGGAAAGGTATAACAAGATCCAATGGGTGGAAGTTGAAGCTAGACAAATTCAGACTTGATGTAAGACATAAATATTTATCAGTGAGAGTAATTAACAGTTGGAGCCATTTACCAAAGGTTGTGGTAGAGTCTTCATCACGGGCAATTTGTAAATCATGATTGACATTTAAAAAAAAATATAGGCTCTAGTTCAAAGGAAATTATTTTGGGGAAGTTGTATGGCCTGTATTTTACAGGAGGTCAGACTAGATGATCACACTCTTCTGACCTTGTAATCTATGAATCAACAGCATCCAGACAGAAGCCCTTCTTTCTTTCTTTCTCAGCTTCCGTAAATCAGTCAGGTCTGATGAAGAACACCATCCAAACTGGAAGAGCCAATGCTCTCCATGAAAAGAAACATGGGTAATTTTCAAAAAGTCAATGATGGGTACAATAGAGCACCCTACTTTTGACAGCATAAGTTAAAAAAAACCACTTAAATAAAACCATGAACCCTAATTATCACCAGAGAAAGGTTTTCAAACCCTGATCCTCTTCTTTTCTGAATGTGCAGTCCTCTGCTTATTTGAGCCTGTGATGTATCTGCTGTATTTCCTAAATCTTCACCTCCATTTAAGCCTTGCACCTCTTACTGTTTACCAGTTTAAAGCCAAATTATGGCTACTCCAGAGCAAGTGCAACAAAAGAGAGAAGATGTATGAACCCTTCCATCCTGCCCCCTCCCAACCCACTTTGTGCAGTCAGGCAGAGGGTAGTCATAGCTTGGTTGCAGGCTCTGGGCAATGCAAGGGGCTGGGATGGGCAGCTATTGCTGCCAGCAGCACTAGTAGTTACAGAGGAGACATAGCTCATAGGGAAGAGGAATAGGAATGATCCTGTCCTCCCTGGCATAATGGCAGGCCTCTCTCATGACTCGAGCACCTCGCTGTAGAGCATTAAGTGATATGACTACACATCTATCACCTGCAGTTTGCTCCTCTTATTCTTTCTTCAAGGGGAGAAGTGTATGAGCTGTGGCGTGTTTTGTTTTGGTAGGGTGAGGTTTTTTGGGAGAGGGAGAGGTTTGCCTTTGTCTGTGAATATAGAAATATCTCAGAAGTGACCCTTTCCCTTTAGCCTCTCTTATGGGATATCAATTTTCCAAATGCCCTTTTGTGATGCAACCTTGAAATGTGGTATGCCTTATTCATTAAAGGCTACCAACATTTCTTCCTTTAGAATTATTCAGGGGCTGCTTAATCAGCATGGAAGGGGAAAAGAACCCAGGAGTGAATGGAATGACAGGGGATTCTTGATGGAACCTGGGAAACTCCAGGAAAAAAACCACCCACATATGATGTGCTTCCATGATGCAATCTTGGGGTTAGAATTCTCCAATATGGAGAAATTAGGGCAATCAGAGGTTGGTAGCTCCATATAATGGATTTAGCCAAGAAAATTGTTAGAGGTCAGGTAAATGCATTGCAGGCACTGACTCTGGTAATCAACACACACAACTGTACACATTGCATGAAAAATAAAAGACTAGCAGAAGAATACAAACTCTGCATTCTTCCCAGCCTGAATAAATCATTTTTGTGGTACTTAACTAGCTGTAGCACTTGTGAACTGTAAAATACTGTCACTTTAAGCTGGGTCTTGAATTTTCAGAAACTGATAGCTGGATTTCACATCAAAACATTTACAACTTCTATACATCAAACACTGTCTGCTATTTTTAGCAGTTTTTCATGACGCTATCTGGTTCCATTATGAAATTTTCTATTTTACTGCTTCATTTGAAGCATGCATGATTTATACAGTTCTTTTTCAAAGTCATGTGTTGTGTCAGATTACTATGTGCCACAAAAACATTTTCTGTATAGTTCTGTTGTTTAGGGACTTAGGTGCCAATCTTGCAATTGGGTCTGCCCATTCAGTTCCAATTGTATGGTGCAGATCAGAAGCCATCTTTGGTCAGATCACAGCCGTTAAAAAGGAATTTGTCCTCAACGGATATAACCTCATTAAAGAATTGTTCTGATATTACGATAAAGTAAAAAAATCTTGCCGATGAAAGATGGATATTCAATATGCACCATATATCAATGAACCTAAACGTTTATTTTTTGCTGTAATGCAGAAGCAAAAATTACCTTAAAATTTAGATATTCCCCAGGATCGCCTGAAAGCAGCAGGATGGTAATGTACTATATTTAACATACTGTTGTGTCATTCTGATAATAAGCAAATTGCTTTAAGATCAGTATTAGCTTTAAATTAATAATGCACAGCACGACATCACTATTCCAGCCACTTACTGAGTCTTCAGACTTCATGTTATGCAGGGAGTTACCAATTTTCTGTGTTACTTAATTCTTTTCCTTTTTGTTTTTAGAGAATAGGGATTCTGGCATAATTAAATGAGAATACAATAGCACAACTAGTTCAGTGGTAAATATGCACTTCCTTAACAAGGGCATGCGTAGAAAATACTGCAGCAGAGAAAAGCAGACTGTACCATGCTGTCTGTAGATAGGGGGTTTCCTATAGATGTTATCTTTTACTCCAGTGTCTGAGAAAGAGGAAAGAAAAAGGAAAGAACAAAAGAGTAAGCAAACAGTTTAGACCGTGCTGCTTCTGTTTATTCTAAAAAATAAATAAATAAATAAATAATCACTTGAGCAGAGACCATTCATTCATTTTAATGCGTAGTAACTGCTATTACAATACAATGCAACATTTCTCATCATTAGTACACACTTCAAACATTCTGGGTTGCATAGCTGCCCAAATTTTTCCATCAATCCAAAAGGGATATATTAATATGGCTCCTTACCCATCAGGTCATTTAGTAGATGGGTACTTAAAAAATTCAGCCTAACATCATATCCATAAATTCAACAGACCTGTGCAACCAGCAGTAACATTTAAAGACAATGACATCTTCTAGGTTTAACATAAAATAAAGTTGTCTCTTTGAGCTTCTCCTAGTGCAAACTTGTTTATACACAGAAAAATATGAAGAGTGTAACTCATTCACTTCTGAGATCATGTTTAACAGCTAACATATTTTCACTCTTCAGAAGAAATAAGGTTTTTTGTTATTGTTGTTCTACAATTCACAAAGCAATGCAAAATCCATTGACAATTTAGGAGAAAATGAACACGTGCCACAATTGAAGATTAAAAGCTAAGCAGGGAATGCCTACCTGGAACATGGAAATGTCTAGGAGCCTGCTGATAGGCAGAAGGCGAAGATTTGCTGTCTGAATACATGGATAAGCTTGGAGTGCTCCGACCACTTTCACTGCCTCCAAAGGGAAGAGCAAAGAAAGCAGATAAAAGAAAAAAATGGAAAGCAAAGTAGAGTACTTCAAGCATAAAAAGCTTACTCAAAATGACTTGTTAATCCAACATTTTTAAATAAATAGTTCTGTGTAAAACCTCAACTTGCTTATTGGCACCATGTCTGGTTTCTGATGTGACTCTCTTAGCAAAGGCAATACCATACAGTGGTTCAAACACTAAACAGATCTAGGAACTGGAGTTTGCTATATCAGCAATAATGCATACTTGATGGATAACATCAGGTATAAGCATCAGCCTTGTAGCTCTGCTTTGAAATCTAAAATTCTCTTTTAAAAATGTGATGCTGTTAAAAAAATAAAATAAAAGAATCTCCAGGAATCTGTAGGTCCTTTTTTTCAAACGGCTCCTTCATAGCCTTAACTGAGCACATATATTAGGGAATTTTAGCAAAGTTTAAGGTTATGGCATTAAATTATAGCCTGCCCTAAAACCACCAGTGAAATCATTCAGTAATGTTAAATTAGTTCAAAGCAGGACTGCACAAAAAAGCAGCTGCTATGGCTGAGTCATGTCTTATTGGATATATAGATTACAAAATAGACTGTTGTTGAGATCTTGTACTATGTTTATTCTAACTTCCCCCCCGATAACTCTCCACGGGATTTTATTGATATGCAGACAGGGTTGGATTATCAAGTCATGGATCTATAATGCCATAGCCAACTTGGCAGAATTTAAAGGTACATAATATTCTATTGATCCGTACCGATTTATACCCTTATTTTGTTAAATACTCTTCAAATACTCCATTTATTTCCTGTTAATTAATCCTCAGAGCACACTCTATGGCATTATAATGCTGCTTGGCAAACAAAAAAGTAAAGCTCTACTTCTTTGGGACTTGTAAAATCCAGTTCATGTGTAGCATTGTTAAACAACTGGTAGCTAAACATGATATTTTTACAAAACATAGAACTGCTGACAATTTGCAGTAACCACTTGGAGCGCAGAATTAATGGATATTAATGATGAAGGTACAGCAGCTCTTTTGAAGAAAGGCCAGCAGCCCAGAATACAGCTTTAGATGTATCATTAAGCACTGCCATGTGGGAGAGAGGAGTTAATGGGTAGCTTTGGGTTAGTAGAAAGCCCATAGCAAAGGTGAAAAATCTGGTAAACTGGGGATGAAGCAGGGGATTGCTAACAATTCACAAAGCCGAGCAGCCTCTGTTGAGGAGTACTGGAGAGACATTAAATACAGTCCCAGAGAATGTCATGTACTCCATCATTTTAACCATGGGCCTGCCGTTGATGGGAGTATTGCTATTGACCCTAATAGGAGCAGGAGAAGGCCCCATGGGAACAGAGGAGAGTGCTGTGCATCTCATGAATATTCCTGCTAATTAATCCATTTTATTGTGGGACTGTTACTTCCCTGTACAGTGCGGAATTAAATGAAGATCATTAAAACTACAAAATAATGAGGAGTCACTGCCATCGTTTATCTGGTAGCAATGACTTGATAAGTCGGTAACAACTTTTTAAAAAGTATTCTGCATAGTTCAGAGACTGAAACTGGAACAACATTAGTTGATATTCTCCAAGTACTACCAAGAACCGAGGGCTTGATTGTGGAGTTACTGCAAGCCCTGAGTAAGCGCCAACATGTCAACGCGCTGCCCTAGGAGCAAACCAGAAGCTAAACTGTGACTGACAGAATCACAGTTTGGCTTCTGGTTCCCATCTTGCTCCAGGGAGAAAGCCAGGTGTGCCAGCCATTTACTGGGCACAGATTACTTCCCCCTCTGTGCCAGCTCAGCTGCTGCACTTGACCCACTCCCTGTCCCTATTAACCCACCTATGTAGCAGCCCTGTAGAAACATCTCTACCCTTTACACTGTACCACACAATGCAGATAGCAAGGGAGTGTCTTATACTCCTTTATCCCCTTGCAATGGGTGCATGGGAGAAATCCCAGCCTCACCCTAAATAACAGGGAGCATGGCATGGGAAATAGCTGCTTCCTGGTTAAGGTTTATGCACCCCATTGTATCCCAGTTATTATCATCCCCATGCAGTGTCACATCCCAGGGTAGAGTCTGCCTGGAAAGGTTGCTAAAAAAATCAGAAAGGGCATTTTAAAGTTATGGTGTTTTCAAAAGATGCCTGTCCTTCGCGTGCTCAAAATTCCTGTATCACTAAACATTTATAATTGGGGTACTGGAAGGCCTGGCCCTTAATACATCACATACTTTGGGCACTTAAAATAGGATAAAAGCCTCACCAGACAGGATTGGGGCCCCATTGTGCTGGGAATCATATAAATACAGACAGAAATCCTCTAGAGCAGGCGTTATTTTCCTGTTATGTTCAATGGACCAGAAGGAAGAATGGAACAGGAGGAGAGAACTTGGGAAGAGAGGACAGAGGCAGGAATGCAAACACATGAAACTGAAGGCTGCAATTCTGCCAACTGCTCTGTGTGGGATCCATCTGTGTGGAGTAGTTTGTAAGATCAGGGCCTAGATTTCTATTAAAAGAAAAGGAGGAGGCAAGCTATTCTTGGGGCCCATTATACCATACAAGCTGAGCCACCATTTAAATTATTAAAATTATGTCAAAAATTTGCCACTGATTCTGAAAGTATGTAGCTGGATTTTGCATTTTACATGCCAAATTATTAATATTTAGCAATAAATCAAACTGAAGGCCAAAGTAAAAGGTCCTATTAGCTTACAACCACCCCTATAATTGTCTCTTGCCTGAGGTTTCCCTGGGTAAAAACTGAGTAAAGACTCCATGTCTGATCCCATAGAATATACAACTACTGGAGAGAGCAGTTTTATAAAGTTTTGGTTTGGTTCTCTGCCATTAGCAGAGTGAAAAAATAGAATCATGAACTCTTTCCTGGATTTCATTTTATTTTATTTGGAAAGAATCCTGAAAGGTTTACTTTGAACTTAAGTACCAACCACAGAAACATACTCATGTCTCTTGGCTCTTAACAAGACAGGCTGCCCTTTTAACCTTGTATGTTTGGAGTGTAATGACTAGACCTCAAAACATCATCCCCTCTCATGCCAGTCCATGGCTGGTCAGGAAGAATACTGTGTCTTTTTGTACCTCCTCATTCTCAGCAGCATGCTGCTTATTGTCAATCCCTTACATTTCCAATCTAGCCATTGATACTGCAGAATTGTATTTTTGTCTTGGAGGATGGGGGGGTCTGGCAAGAATTTTGCAGATTCACGAAGCAGCTAGAAGGCTATTGTAAGGGTAGTATGCCTGAAAATCCTTCCTGCCCTGGAACTCTTCAACATGCACAGTCACCACTGGCCCCAAAACGGCAATTCCAGAAATTATTTCTGAAATCGGATCATTTTACATGTCCATATGTTAAGCACATGAAATTGGTTTTTATTTGAAGTCTTGAAAACTGCAATGATTTTTTCCAAGCTTTCAAAGCCAGTGAGTACTAACGTGGAATAAAAAGGACACGTCCTGGAAAATGTGGTTCTTAAATTAAGAAAGGCAAGGCACACTCCACTGCATTGTAAAGGTGGGATTTTCCAAAGCTCTCAGCATTGGCTTAACTCTCACTGAGTCCACTGCATCAACGGGAACATAGTTAGACCAATCCTGAGTGCTTTTGAAAATCCTTACATTTCTGAATTGTGATGGGCACTAACTGTGGGATAAGTAAAGCTGCATTCTTACCAAGGCTGTCACAGAAGTCAGAGAAGTCACTTTTATGATTAAAAACAAACAAAAAACACCCAACCTAGACCCAACCAGATGATTTGAGGACTTTTGTGTGTGAGTAAATGTGATAGTGGAGGGTCAAACATATTACACGTGCCAAGATAATCTGTGGGTGGTAAAGAGAGAGAGCAGAAACTCACTGACAACATTCTTATGGCCAAAAAAAGGGCCAACCCGGTGAATTGTCAGTGAGGGCCTATGGCAAAGCCCATTGTAGTCAAGAGAAAGGCCTACTGGTGTGGTGAGGTTTCTCTCGCTCAGCCAAGCACAGCTCTAATTATTTTGATCTGAAATGGCAAATAATAATAATAATAATAATAATAATCTTATTTTGAGCCCACGGCACTTGACAATAGTTTATCTATATTCCCATGACTTTTGCTCTTCTCACCATGATCTCTCCATAGCTTTTCCTACATTTTTACAAACAGAGAAGGTAATGTCAAATATTTATCAAGATAAAGAAGAAGGGCATCCTAGTATTTAGAACAAGGCACTTGGGGATCTCAGATCTCCTTTTTTAATATTTGCTGTGACACTCATTCAATGTACAAAAGGGGGAAACTATGTAATACTTATTTAACCCATATGTAAATTGTATAAAAATACTTACCTACACCTCATAGGAGAGTTGTGAGTCTTAGTTAATAAATATTTGCAAAGGGCTCTAAGCTCCTTGATAACAGGTGCTACAGAAGTGCAAAATATTATTATTTTGGTTGTTTTAGTAATTATTATTTTGTAACAACAGGCTGCCACTTGATGGATTGTTTTCCAAATGACAGCAATAAATAATTACTGCTGCACGTGGCAGTGACAGGTAGTCATGAAAATATACTGGTTTAAGTGTGATCATATAGAAGTGCTGCTAAGCAACTGTCAATTGACTTTCAAATGAGAACATTCCACACTGTGTAATCATGCAGTGCAGTACACAGACAGGTTTTCTAGCTAAACGCATCAACTCTGATAAAACTGTCCAGCTTTACAGTACACATAAAACTGTATCCAAGCAGAGACTCATGTGATACAAGAGTGTGCTTCAGCCCTCCTAGAAGTGGGGGGACAGAATCTTTGTAGGTAGATTGTCTGTTAAAAATGGCATCACTTTGTTTACATTTGTTCTTTTTCTCCAGAATTCTCTTTTGGGGCTCACATTTGCAGAGTATGGGCCTGATTCTGCTCTTATTTACACCAATGTACAATGCACCTGCAGGGAGTCACCTCCTTTCCTATAACTGCTCTGATGACAAAGCATTGCTTCATCAACTCAAATAGGACACAAAGATAGAGGATACAAAAGTAACTGAAAATGCTTGTGATTCGTGCCCATTTGCTTCCCCTTCCTCCCCACATTAATCCTAGTAGAAGGATGTTGTTGTGATCGTTCAACACCCCGCCTTCCTTTCTAATGTTTAAACAACATGCCAAGCAAAAGTACACTCTGCCTCAAAGGTTCCAGAGATTCCCCCATCACAGTGGCCTGTCTCCAGCATGCAGAACATTAACAATTAATGTGCCCTTTGTGAAATATTTTGACAGGAATGCGCATCAATTTATCCAAATAAATAACAATAACGTTTCTGTGCTTTAAAGTAAATGGGCCAGATTCACAGCTGAGCAATGGAGCTATGCTGATTTAACCAGCTGCGGATCTGGCCCAATAGATGTTAACAGTGTTAAAAATGGACTAGCTCTTTAAATGTATGGTAAGAAAGATGTATTTGATCCTCTAGGGTGTTAATGTCCCTTATTCCAATATCCAGTTAGCTTCATTAAAACATGGAAACAAAGTTAAATATTTCTGTAACCGATAATAAACAAAATGTACAATTATTTCCACCCCCTCCCCCATCTTCAGATTTTTTTTCCCTTTGGAAAAAACATTGAACAGTCACTGAAAAAAACACAGCAGGTCCCAGAGACTCACATGGTATGTGAAGAAAGCACTCACACAAAGTTAAGACAGACTATCCTGTTGGAAGCCATGCTTGCACAAAGAAAGTCAAAACACACTTGGAGAGGTTATCACAGCACAGTCGGCATTCCTGGGCCTTACCTTTGAAGAAAGGGATGTAATGATGTCTGAATGTAGATGTAGGGCTTGGGTGTTGGGACAGGGAGATGCAGCTACTGGTACCAGGAGTCTGAGTACCAGCTAGGGGGCAACAAAGAGTAAGTGAAAATAAACTATTTTGTTCACTTACTGAAAGCCACAAAATATTCCTAGCAACGACACCCTTCTCACAGGAGCAGTTTTCTCTTGATGACATACAAACTTGGAAAGTATATGTTAGCTCCAGTCTGTCTTCTTGTTTCTAAAACAACGCAGGTCATAGTATGCAGTTTGCTAAGGGACAGAGACTTTCCATGAATGGAAAGAGAACAACACACAAAATGCTGATAACTATGTCCTGGGTTACACCGGAGGTCAGACTAGATAATCAGCAGGGCCAGATTTACACCTTACGCACCACTAGGAACAGCATCATCAGTGCCCCCCTGACTACAGCTGACTTTTGTGTTTTCTGTAAAAAATGTAATGAAAAAAAATATATAAACACAGCCTCCCCGGGAAGGCATGAGACCCTCCGCCACGCACGGCGCTCCCAGCCCGAGCCAGGGCGCAGCCCACCCGCTCCAGGCTAGGCGCAAGGAGGGGACTGTTCCTCTCCCCACAGTGAGTGGTCCCCGAGTGTCTTCTGTCCCTCCTGCAGCCCAGCGTGGCAGCTCTCTCTGTGCAACTGAATGGGGAGCCAGCCACGCCCTTCCCTCTCCCTCCACGGCACAGGGCGGAGGCAGTGGGGTGGCTGAGATTGGGAAGGGGCTGGGACACTCCCAGCTACTTCAGCAGCTGCCCCACCCAGCAGCGGCTCACAGCGCCCCCCAGATGGGGTGACTTGGATGCTCACTCTGCCCCAGCCCCACATGCTGGGCGGCAGCCTGGCTTCCTGTAGGAGAGCTGTACGTATTAACTTTTAACCCACGTTTAACTTTTAGACACCCCTAGGCACGTACCTACTGTACCTAATTGGAAATCTGGCCCTGATGATCAGAATGATCCTGTCTGGCTTTGGAACCTATGAATTTAATAGGTGGAACATCAGAAAATATTCCAGAAGAGCATAACCTTACGATAAAGCGCGCTGAGGAAAATCAGTGCTTTCAAAAGCTGCAACAGGGATGACTGTTCATAAAGGGTCACAGTGGAATGAAATGGGGAGATCCAACATCTCTTTCTTTGCTAGGAACTTTGTTAGGGCAAGGTCAAGCTCCCACTGAAGTTGCTATTTTGCTATTAGCTTAAAGGATACAGGATCAAGCCCACAATGCAGGAAAATACTTAAGCACATGCCTAACTTTAAGCATCTGAGGAGCCCCACTGAAGCCCTTTTTTGTTGCAACACCTTGCTCTGAGGACTAATACTGTCAAAACAACAAATACAGGGTAAAAATTCTTGCAGCCCCTCCCCCCCCAAAGTCGTACAGGTTTATAACCCACTTTGGGTTGGGAATTGTTTATGTTTTTCTTCCCCTCTCCACCCTATTCCCATAGCGTGCAACCAAGCAGAATTCTGACGGAGCTGCTAGAGTCTCAGCAGAGACCAAGTCACTCTCCGCAGTAGATCTTCGATACTTTACTTTTTTCCACCCCCATCAAAGACTGTATGAACTATGAGACACAATTTTCTATAAATGATTTCTGTAACCCAAAAACTTTCATTTGCATTAAGATTTCCATTTGAATGAAAGCTTATTGATGAAGAATCCCCTGATTTTCACAATGAGTTTCTGATCTTGAAGTAAAACACTCTTTAAGTCCCAATCATTCATCAATATTTCTGTTAAGTTCATAGAGTGACCCGGGAAATTATGTAACTCTTTATTGAGGAGCTTTATGGCCTATTTTTTAAGGGCCAAATCCTGCAAAAGCCCAACTATAAATGCAGGGTATCCTGACATAAATCAGAAGGGGCCCAGAGGTGTATCACTGCTGCTTCTATGACCCCTGGCTGTAACAGGGGCTGCTGCAGCCCCTACTACAGTAGAGTTTTGACCAGCAGACTAGACTGGCCACTCCTCCAGTCTGGTCCTTAGTCCCCACAAAGCAGCGAAGAGAGCCACTGTGAAACATTACTCTGCAGTTCAAAGTCTCTTGGCTGCATGTCCGCTCCCCGCACTGCGTGGTGGAACAATTGTGGCTTTGCTGTTTAGATTCCCATGAACAGTAAATCCAGGGGCAGGATTAAGACCTTAATCCATTACATTTTCTGTTTTCAGCTACCACCAATTTAACACATAATTTCCTGACGCCTATTAAGTTTTATGAAAAAAAAAATCACTGCATGTGCATAATCGAAAGTACTTGTTTGTTTGTCCCCTTGGGCAGCTATGTTCACATTAACCAGCATGTTGTAATACACTCGAAAAGGGAGGCTGGAATTGCTTTCCGCACTATAAACCTTTCCATTGGTATGTTCTACACTTACTAAATAGGCCAAAGGGGGAGGAGGGGAAAGAGAGATTAAATGAGCCTGCTTGTCAATTACCTGGTCTGCTGTAATGCTGAGGAGAATGGGATGTTGGAGTGTAGCGACCATAACCCAGAGATCCAGTAGAACTAGGACTTGATGTCCTATACTGTTTGAAAGATCTATCATCTTGGTCGCCCTGAGAGGAAAGGGAGGAAATCTAAGTCAATAGGAAAGACAGAGTGAATTACAAGATATTCAGAAGTTATCCATATCCACGTTTTTCTGCCCTATATGCAAAAGGCCCAATTCTATCTTCATGCTCCATGCAGTCATAATGAAATGAGGGCAGAATACAGCCATAAACATCTCAAATCTCTTAAGAGTAGAGCAGTTCCAGAATTGCCAGACATGTCAGAGAATAGTCATATAAACATGGGAGGCAGCATGTAAAAAATGAGTCTAACATGAAAATACAGTTTGAAAAGAATGTACAATAGCAGAAATGTTCTGTTTTAGCACTATGTGCAGAATTCCCAATTTGTTTGTACCTTGTATTTGTTTAAACATGAGCAAAATGAATGTAAGATGACAGCATTTTACATTCACTTTGTACATGTGTAAATAGGCAGACAAGGTGCCAGACAGTATAGAATCGGGCCTCATCTGTTTAATTATGCTACGCAGATCTACTGTGCCTGCAGTGTAACACATTCTGTACTATAAGCAAAACACATTCTATAATACTCAGGTGATCAATTTATGCATGAATATGTATCATTAGATTTAATGTTCTAGCATTACCACTTTCCATTTAAACCTATATCCTAAATCCTTTAATTCCTGCAAATATACCTCATAGGGTTTTTCCCTTTTGCAGACTTAGGCCACTTCTCCCACAATCACTGCTAAGATTTTAATTCATTTTGTAGCAAATTGGTGACTGAAAATTACAAATTGGTGACTGAAAAAGTATTGTTTTCTTAGGAAGCAAAAGCCCCCGTTATGTAGAAACCATTTTTGGATAACTAGTATCACTTTGGGATTCAGTTTTCTCAGTCCTTATTTAGGAAAATCAGAATTTGCCTGGGTAAGGTTGAATTAAAAACAAAACAAAACAAAAAAAAGTCTGTCTCAGATCAATCTCTCCTGCAGAAAAACCTGTGGAAGGGGGTCCTGAGAGATACCCTTGCAGAATTATTCCCCCAATAGTCCATTGTGGGGGTTGGAGGGGGAGAGAGTGCTCCTCTGCTTCCACCCTGCCCCAGCACCCTCTCCTAAGTTTATGGCAGTGCAGCTCCATCACACCCACACAGCCAGGATGACTTCTGGCCACAGCTGTCCCCTGAGTTGCCTAGAGTCCTATTATTCTTCCAGGGTCCAGAATGGGGACAACATGCATTGTTGGCCCCAGTTCAGCCATCAATTCCTTTCCCCCTAGCCAATGCATTCCCTATTCTCTCCCCTCCTGGGCAGACCTCAGACTCACAGGATACCCTTTGTAGGGTCCAAAAGAGAGGTTGCAGGGCCAGAGGGACACCTTTGCTCCCTTCCACACGGATGAAAGGTGGTCTGTGCACAATGGATTCCCTCCAGGTGTATCTACGGGATGGGAAAGTAAAGAACGATCAGGGTCTGATTAAGCATTTGAAGATTTGGCCCTGAAAGAGGATGACATGGAGATTTAGGGGCCCCCTGTGCCATCAAAAACATGGTCGTGCAGAGCAAATGATTTTTATGACGGTACATGGCAATGGACGACCGTGTATTTGAAGATAGAAACAAGCCCTTATGAGAAGAGCTAGCTGCAATTTTTTTAAAACGCCTATGTAAGAATTCAAAATTGTCCAAAAAAAAGGGAGAATAATTTATGCCAGGTAGCACATTGTAGGCATTTCCTAGCCTTCTCTTTTGATTGCCACCAACTACTCCATGCTCACTTAAATCCCATGCTCATGTTGAAATACTTCTGCATGTCCTTTCCTAACTAGCTACATATTATCTACATTCTTACTTCTGTATAATGTATTCCAGGCAAAACAGCATAATGTCTTTGGAAGGCATTCTTTATGAAGTAGAACCTTAATAAATACAGTTCTTTATAGACCAAAACACTGTCACTTAATGAGCTAAATAAAAAGTGGACAGGACAGTGCAGTTTATTAAACTTGAGGAAAGTGCTGTAGCACCGCTCATTTCATGGATGAATAGCTTTGTAAGTAACAAGTACCGTCCTTAGCACAGAAAATATACTCTGCAGAGGGCAAACTGTGGGCATATCTGAACATCCTTAAAGAATTCATGCGACTTTGTGAATCACAGCAGCTCTAAGAAGAGTACCAATGTAACCTTTGGAGTTTACTATTATGCAGGATAATAGAGGGTAGTAAGTGAAGTTATTATATTTCTGAAACACTGATATTTCCACCTTGATTATCTCATGCATGTTGCTGCATGTTTTTGTCTCTGTAGGAAACAGCAAGCTAAATTTGTGGAATACAATAATGAGTGATATATTTCTTTTAAAAGAAAAATATCAGATAAATTACATTTCTAATTGATAACTCTACTTTTCTCTCTGAACCAACAGTTCTAGTGACAGTTTGCAATTTTTTATATTTAAGGGAAACTATCAATTAATTATTGGGCCCAAATCTGCAATTTGTTACAAAAATTTTACAACAGTGTAACTCCACTCAGTTCAGTGAAGTTATGAGGACATAAAACTGGTGTAATGGAGTAATGAGTCAGGCCTGCCATATTTATTTTTCCATCTACATAAACTAGAAAGTACTGCTCCTGAAAGTGGTATTTCTTGGGTGTGATGTCCTTGTGTTGCTTCCAAAGTGGTATTTCTTGAACTGGCATCTTTAACAATGATGGTCCTGGGTATTGGTATAGTTCCATTAAAGTCAATGGAACTATACAGATCAACTGTGTATCTGGCCCCAGATGTGTGCATATATACATATAGGTAATTTAATTACATGTATATACAGTTGGTTTAACTATGTGTGGGGAAAAAATGGACAGAAAGAGGCACGTTAAGGCCTTAGTCTAGGTCAAATAAAAATGCTAGTTGTAAATGTAAAAGCAGTTTACAATTCAGAATGTAATTTATTTGGTAACATTTGAAAAAGTTATGATCATCTAAATTTTATTTCATGAAGTAACTATTTCTGAAGTAGAAATGCAGATGACAATCAATGAAACGGATGCATTCAGATGACAATATAGAAGCACAGCAGTTGTTTGATATAAGTAACAATATTAAAGAAACCTCTTTATAAAGACATCATGGCTCTGCAGACGCAGGGGGCAAACCACTAACATTTCAGGCTCTGATGATTATCTTTATAAACAAGTTTAATGCATCAGGAAACAGATCAGAATAGAACAAAGGCACTGGGGATTACCTCAGTAAGTGCTGGAGAGGGCAACTGAGGTGACTGCAAACGGCAACACACAAAGTAACAAATTAGTCATACAAAATTCATGCATGATGCTATTTGTGAGAAATGCTATGTTAACAGTATCAACATCCATGTGTAACACATATGACACATACAGTTAAAACAGGACATCCAGCAATTAGATCAAAAATACGAAGTTAGATTTTTTAAATAAAAATGAGAAGGAGTAAAATGGAAACATCTTCCTTACACAGCCGTAAAATTATTTCATTTCAAAAGCGAATCCCATGGGCAGGTTGCACTCTATTGAATCCTACACTAAGGACTGCACCTTTAATAGAAAAAATCTTTGTTTAAAGCAACCACTTTAAAACAGAGATAAGCCTATGCCAAATCCTTTGTCTAGACTCAGCTGACGTTTGGATTGGAACTTTGAAGCTCCACTCATCTTTGCTTTAAAGAATTCCAAGATATCAGTACATTTCCTCCCCTAATCTTTAATTAAAGAGCATCTTTACTTGGCAACTAATTTTTGCTGTTCCCTCATTTTCCTCTCACAATTGAGAGAGAAATTCTGCTCTGTGCTACACCATTGTAAATCCAGAGTAATTTTATTGAAGCCAATAAAGAAATTGGTATTACAGAGCATAATTAGGCCCTATTTTTAAAAATAGCTTAGTTAAGTCACAGGCAATTAAGCACACATGGCACTTATGCCTAGCACTAAACTATGCTGACATTGGCATAGCTGGTTTAGTTTAAGGTAACCTAATAATACCCAAATGAAACTGAGTAAAACACTACAAGGAAATATTGATAGTGAAGCATTTTAGCATTAGGAACTTTTAGAAACATTTTATATGCTTTTGTCTTCTCTACATATCATCTCTGAAATAGAAGGCTCTGACTGACAGCTCAGTTTATAAAGGCATTTATGACTAAATAGTTTGGCTAACACCAGACTAAAAATAATTGTAGCACTCACAGAAATGTTTCTATAAGAACATAAGAATGACCATACTAGGTCAGATCAAAGGTCCATCCAGCCCAGTATCCTGTCTACCGACAGTGGCCAATGCCAGGTGCCCCAGAGGGAGTAAACCTAACAGGTAATGATCAAGTGATCTCTCTCCTGCCATCCATCTCCACCCTCTGACAAACAGACGCTAGGGACACCATTCCTTACCCATCCTGGCTAATAGCCATTAAATGGACTTAACCTCCATGAATTTATGTAGTTCTCTTTTAAACCCTATTATAGTCCTAGCCTTCACAACCTCCTCAGGCAAGGAGTTCCACAGGTTGACTGCACACTGTGTGAAGAAGAACTTCCTTTTATTTGTTTTAAACCTGCTGCCCATTAATTTCATTTGGTGGCCTCTAGTTCTTATATTATGGGAACAAGTAAATAACTTTTCCTTATTCACTTTCTCCACACCACTCATGATTTTATATACCTCTATCATATTCCCCCCTTAGTCTCCTCTTATCCATTTAAAAATATTTTATTTGGTCTTGAAACTAAAAGGAGTCTGTTTAAAAACTCTTTTCAATAGCTAAGGATGCATAATGTCCATCAGGTAAAGGGGCACACATGGATGTTTGCAGGGACAAGGACATACAACTCACATTCTAACCCTGGAAAGAACAAGTGGTATCAGTTTTATAAGGCAATGAAAGCTATGGAATGGCACTGTTGTATTGGGAAAAAGCAGGACTACCATTTAGTGATATTTTGTCAAATGATTAATGGTGAATGAAGGTGTGATTGAACAGATTAGGGCTCCAACATGAAGTAGCTCCCCGATTCCCCTAGCAGGAACTGCTCCCTATGGGAAGAAATTTAAGGAGCCCTGTGTTTTTTCATTAACCCGGGCCACATTGAGGGTGAAATCTTGACCCTACTGCAGACAATGTGGGTTTTGCCACAGGCTTCAGGGGAGCCAGGATATCACCCTTAATCTTATTCAATGCCTAAAGGGATTTACAGATTTTATGCATATCATCATGCTTATTATTAAAATCACACTATTCTGCCTATTGCTTTATTATGCTTTCTGCCATAACACTCACTCTATTCCCAGATTACTATTCCAGGGGTAGCCAAGCTTACTGACCCTCCGAGCTGCATACGACAATCTTCAGAAGTTCGAGAGCCGGGGTGCGCCTGCCAGGTCTTCAGCCACTCGGGAGGTGCCTGCTAGGGCTCAGAGCTTCTGCCCCACTCCCGCTGAAGCCCTGAGCCCTGGCTGACATGCCCCGTGGAGCTGACGTCCTGAAAACCCCTCCCCCCTGGGAAGAAGCAGCACTAGACCCACCACCCTGCCACAGGGCAGAAGCCCCAAGCTCTCCCCTCCCTCCAGTCTGGTAGGCGGAGAATGGGGGTGGAAGTGGGGGCTCTGCAAACTACACTTTAACCGTAAAAGAGCTGCATGTGGCTCACAAGACACAGTTTGGCCACCCCTCTACTATACCATGCCTCCCAACTACACCTTCCAGTGCCCTCTTTAATGGGAAGAGTGATACCCTTACTGCCATAGAGCAGTACCTTACTCCACAGTCTAGATGATTTCAGCCGGCCAATTCATGGAAGAAGATGCTATCCATTGTGAGCAAGGGTGGCAGAGTCTGGGCATGTGATACTTAAAATATTTGGATCCCGAGGAGAGAATTAGGTTAAGATGCTGGATGAATTAATCTAAGGGTACGTCTACACTTACCGGAGGGTCCGACGGCAGGCAATCGATGTTCTGGGATCGATTTATCGCGTCTGGTTTAGACGCGATAAATCGATCCCGGATCGATCCCGGAAGTGCTCGCCGTCGACGCCGGTACTCCAGCTCGGCGAGAGGAGTACGCGGCATCGATGGGGGAGCCTTCCTGCCGCGTCTGGACCCACGGTAAGTTCGGACTAAGGTACTTCGAATTCAGCTACGTTATTAACGTAGCTGAATTTGCGTACCTTAGTCCGAAGTGGGGGGGTAGTGTGGACCAGGCCTAAGTCCGATGCATAAAGAGTCCCAGTTTTCCATTAGAGCAAATTCTTTCATGTTGAATATGTTGTGATTCAACTGCTGAACCACTCATATAGGATTATTCAGGCTTATATCTTAGTTATGGGTTGGCTACAAAATACCCATTCATCACCAATATTAACAGGCACCCTTAAAATACCTGGGCAGATGCTAGAAAGCCAAACTGCCAATGTAGCAACATCATTCCCACTAGCAAGACCTCCAGCATGTGGGACCATTGGAAACAGCAGCAAGGAAGCGATGGTTCCAGAGCTGTTAGCCCATTTTCCAGGTGGATTATTAATAGGAGCACAGAAATTATCCTTCAAGTCATATTTTTGTTTGGAATTGATGTGAAACTGAAAAGGGCTAAATGAGCTTGTCTAAAATTCGGGGAGAGGTCAGCATTTTGTAAATCTTGAAGAAATCTTCTTATGTAGAAACAAAGCCAGTTACAGTGTTTATAGCTCCCTGTCAATGCAGGATTGTTCCCTGCAGTACCTTTACTTGTGCCCTTTTCAACAGAACTAAAAGTCATGTGCATAAAGTACATACATAAATGCTTGCAGGATTTGGGCATTTATTATTCCATTGCTATTATTTCAAGCATTTATTTGTACCCATCTATTTATATCCAAGTTAAGCTAGCAATTAATTTTTTGTAGAGATTTTGATTTAAAAAATCTAAAACTATAAAAGAAATTAGAAAACAAAATGAAAGGCAGACATAAGTGAAGAAGAAATACTACCTTTTATGACAGGAGTTATGTAAAAATATGTTTCACATAAAACAGCATTAGTATTAAATTATATTAGCAAAAATGTTATAACATTAGCTCTGCACATGAAAAGGGCAATATGTATGCATGACATCAAGATGAACTTTATTACGGGATGGTTGAAAGGAATTTGTGCACAGAAAAATGATACCTTTGTTGTGTTACCAAAATAACATGCTGCATATAACAAAAGCATGAAGGGTATTTGATTTGGCTTCTGATCTTTGTATTATAATTAGCAATGGTTCCTGTTTCCTACCACATGCAAGTATAATTTCTTTGGCAGAAAAACATACTTTCATTAAATCTCATCTGTTTAAAAAAAATATTTGATCACAAAAAGCTATCCTTTATTTCCCATGAACTAAAGAGTGAAATGGAAATCCCACTTGTTTTATGGACAATTCAAGTGACTGTGAATACATAAAATAACTCCCATTAATCCAATTTTACAAAGTAATTACAAAAATTCCAAGTGTGTCTAATAGCTTAGACACAGTGATGTGTTTAATGATGCAAATTAATTTTTAGATTCACAAATTTAAAAAAAACAACACAGGATTCAGTACCTCCCCATAACTATGCCTGTCATCTGAAGAGTAACTGATATATGGCGTATAGGAGATCATATCTGGGCGAGCAATGTTATAGATGGCTTTATTTTTAGGAAGAGCAGCCAAATCCCTGTAGTCAAGAATTTCATCTCCGAGCTTTGCCTAAGAAAAGGAGGAAAGAAAGCAGTAAAGATAAGAAGGAATATGATCAGGATACAATCAGAAAAGGACAGACCCATATAGGTAGAAGAACCAATAAATATTTAACTTTTTTATGACTCAGAATTTAAATATCTTTTCAGTGCTTACCACAAGATCTTAAATGTACATGGTTGTTTTCTTTATATATGTTGATGACTTCTCTGCCATTCAAGTTTAATGTATAGTTGTAATGTTGGATAATCCTAGTTTTCTTCCATTTACATCCTGCTGACTATTAGCTATGCAAAGAGACAGCAGGGCTAATCTTGCTATCCTTGGCCAGGCAAAAGTCCATTTCTTCTAAGGTGATTTTGGATTGCAGTGTTTGTATTCTTTTTCCATTACAGATGGTAATGAATAAACATGTACTTATTTCCAACATAACTATCCCCTGTCCAGATGCTGAAATGCTGCTAGTCAGTAATTTCTCCCATTTAAAAGAGCTGCTTATTCTATCCTACAGTTCCTGCATAACTAATCTGCAGTAAAATTGCATTACCGTGTACGATCCCTACCCTGCAACTGAAGTTAGGCTCCACCTCCATGGAGCTCTTTTCAAGATCAAGATTTATCTTTGTAAGGCACCAAACTAAGATCCTTTGCCTATAAATATTGGTGTAGCTCCATGGAATCCAATGAAGCCAAGCCAGTTTACATGAGGGCTGAGAATCTGGCTATAAGTCTTTACAAAACCTGTGACTTTCACAACACTCCATAGCTGTATCTACACAACTCAGAGTGGGTTGCCATGACCCCTCTTATGCCTCAGTTTGGATGGAGCATGATTTTGAAGTGGATCAATGTAAGTAAGCAATTTCTCTCTTTCTGTGTACATCTTATCTGTATGCAACATCACCCAGGAGAACACAGAACAAAAGGAGAATTTATTTCTGTACTTGAGCAAACATACAAAACACCTTATAAAATTCCAGGAACACTGTATAAAACAAAATCCCAGGAACAATATCCACGAAAGGAAGAAACCGCAGATAAAATGGAAAACAACCATCCTCCTAAAAATCACTTAAAACAATTCCAAGAGAAAATACATTTCTTCCCACTGCTTTGACTCACACAGAGTATATTTTGTCTCAGGTAATCTAACCCTTCCAACTGTTAGCTGCTTCTCAACGCCCCCACCCCACTCCAGGTCTTCTCTTTGGTGAGTATATCCCCAGAGTCTGGGGTAAACAAATAGCTTTACGGAAGGAAGAACAGATAATCTCAATGAGTAACTGATCCTAAACACACTACTCCAGCTGCGTCCCACCGTTACCTCCTTCACTATCTATTTCACGCAGTCCTCATTCATGATTATGAAACAAAAGATACCAAGCCTCATTGGAAAAAATTATATTTTAGTATAATTCTTTCTACGCTGCCCATCCAAATATAGGAAATGTGGATGAAAACACATTTTGTTACAGACAACTTGGCCCAGCTCTGCTCTCAATACCTTTTAAAACCATTCCATTATTTTCTGCAATCATTCGGTTCAAAATGTTTACCCATTCTAACAGTGTTGGTGATATTTAAAATTCTGTGAAAAAACCTCAGGTTCAAGCGGAAAGGCTTAGATATTAAAATACAACATAAATAAGGTTCACTAATGGTCTAGAGCAGGGGTCAGCAACCTGCGGCACACATGCCAAAGACAACACGCAAGCCGATTTTTAGTGGCACTCTGCTGCCAGACGGGGTTCCGTCCGCCGGCTCCACTCAGCCCACTGACGGTCTGGGGTTCTGGCCGCCGGCCCCTTTGGATGAATGGAACCCCAGGCCGGCAGCAGGCTGAGCGGGGCCGGCAGCCGGGACCTCAGCTGGCAGGAGCCGGCGGACGGAAGGGGTCCCAGCTGCCGGCCCTGCTCAGCCCGCTGCTGGCCTGGGATACCGGTCTCTGGCCCCACTTAGCCTGCAGCCAGCCTGGGGTTCCGGCCACCAGCCCCCTGCCAGCTGGGGTCCTGGCCACCAGCCCCGCTCAGCCTGCTGCCGGCCTGGGATACCAGCCGCCGGCCCTGCTCACCTTGCTGCACTATTATTTACTTTACATACAACAATAGTTTAGTTATATAATATAGACTTATAGAGAGAGACCTTCTAAAAACATTAAAATGTATTACTGGCATACGAGACCTTAAATTACAGTGAATAAATGAAGACTTGGCACCCCACTTCTGAAAGGTTGCCAACCCCTGATCTAGAGTATTAGGTTTTTCAAAAATCATCCCCACTGTTCAGAAGTACTTAGTGATTCATATAAAATGATTTTGGAATATGTTATTTTACAATTGTGTATTATGATTTCCACTCCTAGTATGCTAATGTTTGACACGCTGAGGCCTTATGCAGCATGAAAGCAGCTTTCCAGGTATCTCTGAGCAGAGCTCAGACCTAATGCTCTCTCTGTGAAATTCACCCCAATGCATGTACTTTGTACTTAAGCTCCACCAAAGACATTAATGCAGAAGTCAGTCAGTATTTAAGTGGTACACAGGGTGCTCTGTGGGACCCTCTGCACTAGAGTGCAATTCACTCTGGACATAATCCTGTGACCAGTGAAGTTAAGGGAAAGATTCCCATTAACTTCAGTGAGCACTTGATCGAGCCCTCTGAGAGTGCAAGAAACCCAGTGAAGGCTAGTTTAGTGTCAGTAAAGGGGGAAGGGAAGTATGTGTGTTTAGGGAAGGGATGGTGCTTGTTGCATCCTTTTAACAGGTAGCACAGGGAGTCCGGGGGCATTCAGTCTTAGTTAGAACACGTCTGGGGATACCCACTGCTGTATGGCCTATGTGCACCTCCTCAAGGACTGTACCTCAAAAGCCATAATATATCCCCATGTCCTTGTTCTGTTTTAATGTGACACATTCAAAAGTGTGAGAACTATCAGTTCACAGCTCCTAACCCCCCAAGCTTCTCTCTGTACTCTTTCTTTCGCTCCATCCTTCTGCTCTGACACATTACAGAGGTACTGGTCACAGCTCTGTCATTCAGGCTGAGTTGAGTTTTGCATGTAAAGCAGTATATATGCATGCCATGATAAATCCTTTGCTGGAAGGGAGTATGAGAGTGGTAAAGATTATTCATTTAAGGTATGTCTATACTGCACACTACTGGTGGCAGCGTGTATGGTACATGTAGCTATACGCTGCAGGGAGAAGCAGGCTGTGTTCACAGTAGATGGGGCTACTATAAGGTGGGTGCATAACTGGCTGGATAACTGTACTCAGAGAGTTGTTATTAATGGTTCCCAATCCTGCTGGAAAGGCATAACAAGTGGGGTTCCGCAGGGGTCTGTTTTGGGACCAGCTCTGTTCAATATCTTCATTAACGACTTAGATATTGGCATAGAAAGTACGCTTATTAAGTTTGCAGATGATACCAAACTGGGAGGGATTGCAACTGCTTTGGAGGACAGGGTCATAATTCAAAATGATCTGGACAAGTTGGAGAAATGGTCTGAGGTAAACAGGATGAAGTTTAACAAAGACAAATGTAAAGTGCTCCATTTAGGAAGGAACAATTAGTTTCACACATACAGAATGGGAAGAGACTGTCTAGGAAGGAGTACGGCAGAAAGGGATCTAGGAGTTATAGTTGACCACAAGCTAAATATGAGTCAACAGTGTGATGCTGTTGCAAAAAAAGCAAACATGATTCTGGGATGTATTAACAGGTGTGTTGTGAGTGAGACACGAGAAGTCATTCTTCCGCTCTACTCTGCGCTGGTTAGGCCTCAACTGGAGTAGTGTGTCCAATTCTGGGCACCGCATTTCAAGAAAGATGTGGAGAAATTGGAGAGGGTCCAGAGAAGAGCAACAAGAATGATTAAAGGTCTTGAGAACATGACCTATGAAGGAAGGCTGAAAGAATTGGGTTTGTTTAGTTTGGAAAAGAGAAAACTGAGAGGGGACATGATAGCAGTTTTCAGGTATCTAAAAGGGTGTCATGAGGAGGGAGAAAATTTGTTCACCTTAGCCTCTAAGGATAGAACAAGAAGCAATGGGCTTAAACTGCAGCAAGGGAGGTTTAGGTTGGACATTAGGAAAAAGTTCCTAACTGTCAGGGTGGTTAAACACTGGAATAAACTGCCTAGGGAGGTTGTGGAATCTCCATTTCTGGAGATATTTAAGAGTAGGTTAGATAAATGTCTATCAGGGATGGTCTAGACAATATTTGGTCCTTCCATGAGGGCAGGGGACTGGACTCGATGACCTCTCGAGGTCCCTTCCAGTCCCAGAATCTATGAATCTACACATGACAATGGAAGGCTCCAGCAGCGGGACATTACATGGCTAAAAACAGCAGTGTAGATGCGGGAGACACTGCTTGGGTGTGTAAAGAGCCATCAGGGCCGGCTCCAGGCACCAGGCACCCAAGCTGGTGCTTGGGGCGGCACCTGGAGGGGGGCGGCGCGGCGCTCCGGCCGCCGGGGAGAGCGGGGCCACAGCCGGGCTCGCCGCCCTCCCCCCGGCGCTCTGGCCGCCTTCCCCCCTGCGCCCTCCCCCCGGCCGCTGGGGGGAGAGCGGAGCCCCCGCCGGGGCTCCGGCCGCCCCGCCGCTCCGGCCGGCCGCCCCCCCCCTCCCCCCGCAGGGAAAAAAGCCAGAGCCGGCCCTGAGAGCCATGTAGGGTACATACTCTCAGTGTCTTTACTCTACTCGCCTAATCAATGCCTCACCATCTGCACTGCTATTTATACCTGTGCTAGGGAGAAATGCAGTGTATATACTCTACACACCACTATAAGAAGTGTGCAGGGAACGCCCCGAGATAATGTTCAAATTCAATAACAACTGGTTTGAATTCTCCTCCCTTTCTCTTCCCAGATATCTAAATGGGAGTTAAACAATCTCAGAGCTTACTGACAATTAATGCACGTGAAAATGAGAGATGTGGCATTCCCCATGGGAATCTTTTTCTCTGACTGCCACAGCAAGCTTACTTCTTTTGAAGTACCAGCTCACCCTAAGTAGGTATGTCACAGATACTGACTTAATGAGACACTTTGAAAAACATAGTTTTGACAGAGAATGAAAATGGAGGTTTGTCCTTGACTATTAGCAGGCCATGAAGTATACTTAAAGTAATCATACACTTCAAGAAAAATGCTTGAAAGCAAGTACTGTACCACAGCTAGATATTTGCCTCTACATGTATAAATAAATAGAAAAATGTAAAAAAGTAAGAGAAAGGCATAAGGGTAGAGAAATATCTCCCATCTAGTCAAGGAAAATATGCTTAGGTGAGAACAGTCCCAATTCACAGTGAATATGTCTGTGCTGATGATGGTTGTGGCCACGCCATTATTACAGGAAATGTTTCAAAAACATGTCAGTCTGCAGCTCTATGGAGTTCCTGCCAGAAAGGCAAGCTGGAAATACTGGCAGGCACCTTTATACGAGCCAAGCCCTACTGTCCTCACTCAGGCTTTAGTCAAGCAAAATTCCCATTCATAGGAATATAAATTTTACCTCAGGAAAGACAGCAGCCTTTGGCTCCAAGGCATCTCTCTGTTGGTCTCTGTGTGATACGTACAGACACCTCCGCTACGTATAATAAACGTCAAGTTATAAATTGGCAACCTGTTGTTTGCAGCTATTTGCTCTGGGGTTGCTAGTGTGCCGTAAGCATGACTTGTGTGCCTCAGGGACACTGCATGGGACAGACAGGTTAGAAAGCGAAATCCTGCAGGGTTCCCAGAGGCACAGGCCTGGCGAGTGCCAGTTGTGCTGATATTTGCTGCTTTGATCATTTTGTGACCTTGAGAACGTGCTTATGAACATCATCTCCAGATGGCTGTCACAACAGGTACTGAGAGTAACACCCACCAGGGGCTGGAAAAATTAAGAAATAGAAGCTTTTTCAACAGTTATTTAATTATTTTAAATACTCATTATGGCTACTCTCTCAGTTAGAACCTCTGGTTCTTTATATCTTTAGGATGACATGTTCACACCTGAGACCCATTATTAGTATGAGGTCCCAAATCTGTTCCCATTGAACTCAGAGGCAAATCTCTCACTGACTTCACTGACAGCAGAAGCGGGTCCTAATTCCTTTCAGGTTAGAAAGAGTGTGATCCTGCAAATGCAACATGTGCATGGCAGAGGTGCACTTGCTTGTGATTAATTGCAGAATCAGGACCTACGTTTGTAAAAATCTCACCATGTCAAAATTTGATCTGCTAAATCAGTAGTGTTCAAATCTAAATTTGTAATCTGCTTTGAGACTGCTTTTTACTTGAACTTTTCTTTCCTTTGTAGATACTTTGCACGGTTGGTACAATCTAAATCTAAGTGGTAATCTAAGACCTAAAAATATACAGCAAAGGAAAAGAATAAAACTGCCAACAACTTGTTATTTTTAACTATGGTATTCAAACAATTTCATGGGAGAATGTCAATTCTGATTTGCAAGAATCAACAAATAAAGAGGTTTTGATGATTTCAACTTTCTGTGCAATAACAGAATATGTTAAACAACAGTTAACAGTAAAAAGTGGTACAGCTTTCTTTCTGCCTCATGGCATGTAGAAGGGGATACTTACATAGATCACACGGCTTGGAGAACCTGATGTACTTGAAACAGGAATGGAAATCACACTCTCAGAGGAAGTTCTAGTTTCCTAGGACAGAAAACAAAAAGGAGAAGGAAATTTATCTGTGGCTTCCTAAGAAAGAAAGAGTGTAAACAGTCTTTCATTTAAGCTCAGCTTTGCCACTTAAAAAGAGAATGCTATGTTCTACTCTAGCTAAAACTAACATATACATCAAAGAGGACTAGTCAAGCATCCAAATAATTAATTTTTGCACTGGTCAGTAAGCCATCGCATTATACCATTTACCTTCCCCTCACCAGAATGAACTCCAGTGGTGTGATCCTGGGCTACCAGAATGGTCCCGGAGGGCTGCTAATGCTGGTGCAGTTACAGCAGCTTTGAGGCTGGGATCACGTGGGTGCATGAGGGCAGAATTTGGGTCCCTATGTGTATGTTGTCAAATTTTCATATTTGTTTTTTACAATGTCTCATAGTGCTGGGTAATTAATCGGTAGCCAGCAAACAGCACCTAGAGCACTGCAAATAAAGCAGACAGATTGCAAAAACGACTCAGGCCCAGATGCTGTAAGGTATTTAGATTTCTAACTTCTATTGAAATTAATGGGGGTTGAGTGCCTAACCGCCTTCGAGGATTTGGGCCCCTGTCTCTTTTGCTCTCTTATTTTGAGTACAACAGATTAATATTCATGTCAATCTTAGTATGGCATGTATTACCTGTTGTTGTTTTTTAAACTAGTTACTGCATTTAGAATGTCATCTAAGTCATGACAGAACTTTACTGCAATGTTTTTGGTAATTTCCTTTATTGTGAGAAGTAGCATCAATTATAAACAAAAAAAGGGCTGTGAGACACAAGAACAACAAGAAATGAATGTTCTTGACAGTTGTTATTCAAATCGAAACCAACTTGTGAGATCCACATGTTTAAATGATAAAATAATGAAAATAACAATTATTCCCTATATTATCCTTCAGCCATGTACATTAGCTCCTCATAAAATATTTTCTGCTTGTATGGAGAAACCTGTGCTTGATTGCAAGTGGATTATTAGTAGTGTTAAGCTGTCAGATCTAGTTATTGTCCTAGCTATCCTGTTCATTACTGATAGCAGCTTCTACCTTCTAGGTACAACTACAGAATGGGTCTAATTTCACAGTTGTCTGTAGGAGATATTCAGTATAGTTGTCTTCAAAAAGGCTCTGACTAAATAATTTATAGAATTTGATTAAGAATTTTACAATAAATCTTTGCTCTTGAACATGATACTACCTTACCAAACAGAAAAAACTTGATGGCTCTATATAATGTGTCTCTACAAAAATAGTGATACATTCCTATTGTCATTGTTAATATTGCATTTTTGCTGCTTCTATGGTTTGTTTATACATCTTAAGAGCTAGACTGTGAGATCTTTCCTCACACTAAGGGTATGTCTACACTACGAGAGTAGTTCGATTTTACTTAAATCGAATATGTGGAATCGATATTGCAAAGTCGAAAGTGTGTGTCCACACTAAGGACAGTAATTCGACTTTGTGAGTCCACACTAACGGGGAAAGCGTCGACATTGGAAGCGGTGCACTGTGGGCAGCTATCCCACAGTTCCCGCAGTCCCCGCTGCCCATTGGAATTCTGGGTCGAGCCGCCAATGCCTTCTGGGTAAAAAAATGTGTCGAGGGTGTTTTTGGGTAACTGTCGTCATCCGTCCGTCACTACCGACCTCCCTCCCTCCATGAAAGCGCCGGCGGGAAATCAGTTCGCGCACTTTTCTGGTCAGTGACAGCGCGGACGCCACAGCACTGCGAGCATGGAGCCCGCTGCGACCATCGCTGCAGTTGTGGCCGTTGTCAACACCTCGCACCTTATCATCCACCTTTCCCAGAGGCAGATGCAGAGAAATCAGGCAAGGAGGCTACGGCACCGCGGTGAGGACCTGAAGTCTGAGAGTAGCACAGAACTGTCAGAAACCACGGGACCCAGCGCCGAGGACATCACGGTGGCAATGGGTCATGTGGATGTTGTGGAACGGCGATTCTGGGCCCGGGAAACAAGCACGGACTGGTGGGACCGCATAGTGCTGCAGGTCTGGGATGAATCACAGTGGCTGCGAAACTTTCGCATGCGGAAGGGGACTTTCATGGAACTTTGTGAGTTGCTGTCCCCTGCCCTGAAGCGCAATGACACCCGGATGCGAGCAGCCCTGACTGTCCAAAAGCGAGTAGCCATAGCCCTCTGGAAGCTTGCAACGCCAGACAGCTACCGGTCAGTCGCGAACCACTTTGGCGTGGGCAAATCTACCGTGGGGGTTGTTGTGATGCAAGTAGCCAACGCAATCGTTGAGGTACTGCTCTCAAAGGTAGTGACCCTGGGAAACGCGCAGGTCATAATAGATGGCTTCGCCGCGATGGGATTCCCAAACTTCGGTGGGGCTATAGATGGAACTCACATCCCTATCCTGGGACCGGACCACCAGGCCAGCCAGTACATTAACCGAAAGGGCTACTTTTCAATGGTGCTGCAAGCACTGGTGGACCATAGGGGACGTTTTACAAACATCAACGTCGGATGGCCGGGCAAGGTTCATGACGCTCGTGTTTTCAGGAACTCAGGTCTGTTTAGATGGCTGCAGGAAGGTATTTACTTCCCGGACCACAAAATAACTCTTGGGGATGTGGAGATGCCTACAGTGATCCTCGGGGACCCAGCCTACCTGCTAATGCCCTGGCTCATGAAGCCCTATACTGGCGCCCTGGACACTGAAAAAGAACTCTTCAACTACCGGCTGAGCAAGTGCAGAATGGTGGTGGAGTGTGCTTTTGGCCGTCTCAAGGGGAGATGGAGAAGCTTACTGACTCGCTGTGATCTCAGCGAAACCAATATCCCCATTGTTATTGCAGCATGCTGTGTGCTCCACAATCTCTGTGAGAGCAAGGGGGAGACCTTTATGGCGGGGTGGGAGGTTGAGGCAAATAGCCTGGCTGCTGATTACGCCCAGCCAGACAGCCGGGCGATTAGAAGAGCCCAGCGGGACGCGCTGTGCATCCGGGAGGCTTTGAAAGCTAGGTTCCTGAGTGAGCAGGGTAACCTGTGACTTTTCAGTTTGTGTACAGAGAAGCTGAACCTGCCCCCGTTTCTTTACCCACTAAATCTTCAGTATCCTCTCCAGTTACATACCCCGTTCCCCCCCTTCCAAAACACGTTTAAAAATAAAATGACTTGAATTTTGTTAATGAACACCGTTTTCTTTATTACTGTTTTCGCGGGAAAGTTTTGAACCTGGGACGCAGACTGTGGTGGGGAGCGGGTGTAGTGTAGTGATGCAAATGACGCTTCTAAACTCCAGGAATGACAGGCTCCGCAGTGGTGGACTGGTGGTTTCAACGGAGCCTGCCACCCCTCCTGTTCAGGACTCTGTGTGTGGGGGGGCTATGTGACTTTGTGGCAGGGGGAGGATGGTTACAGATCCCCTGCTGTGTGGCTCTGTGATCCAGGATAAGGACCGCTGCATAAGATCTCTAACTGTCCTCCCCCGCCACAAAGTCACAGAGCACCCCCCACAGAACACTAAAACCACCTCCCAGACTGACCAGAGTAACTAGTGACTGCAATGTGTGTGTGCCCTGCTGCTGTCCTGTCCAATTACCAACCCCCTTCCCCCCCTTCAGACAGACTCTCCTCTAAAGAACATGATGGAAACAATAATGAACAGAAATGTATTTTTTATTAGCAACTACACATGAAACTGGGGGGTGAAACTTGGACGGGGGCTTCGGTGAGGCGGGAAGGAAAGGACTTGTCAAATTTTGGGGAATGAGAGCCTTCTATTACTAGAGCACTCTGCAGGGGTGGAGTGAGAGTTTTCACGGACCATGCCGCCCCTCCTTCTTTGGACTTTGGGTGAGGGGGGTATGGGACTTGGTGGCGGGGGAGGGCGGTTACAGATAGACTGCAGCAGGGCTCTGTCCTCCTGCCTCCGGTCCTGCAGAAAATCCACAAGGCGCCGGAGCGTGTCCGTTTGCTCCCTCATTAGTCCAAGCAGCGTTTGAGTCGCCTGCTGGTCTTCCTGCCGCCACCTCTCCTCCCGTTCCATGTGTGATCTGTGCATTTGGGACAAGTTCTCCCTCCACTGTGTCTGCTGGGCTGCCTGGCCTTGGGAGCAGCCCATAAGTTCCGAGAACATGTCCTCCCGTGTCCTCTTCTTCCTATGCCTCATCTGCGCTAGCCTCTGGGAGTGTGATGCCAGGCTAGGTTGTGAGACAGTCGCAGCTGTGGGAATGGGAAAAAGGGAGTGAATTCCTCAGAAAGATAAATTTCGTTGTGAACAAAGAACATAGTCTTTCTCTGTGAACAAGACCATGCACAGCACCTATCACATGCGCACTCAGGACAAGGTCGAATTTTCGGCCCTCGCATTCATTGCCTGGGGTCTTGCAGTGCAGATCAGAGAAGCGGGGCAGTACACCGGAATTTGTGTAGCAGGCCAACATGGTAAGCCGTAGACTTGTGGCTGCTTAAAACTTTGATAGTTGCACTGGCCTCCTTTCACATTGAAAGCAATGCCAGTCCCTGCTGCCAGCAATCCGGCAAGCATGAACTCTGCCCCTGTCCCACCCCCTCGCGGCTGTCCCAGGGAAAGATCCCTGTATGCTGCCCCTCTCCCGCATCCACCGCGTGGCTGTAAACCACCGGTTACAGTTCTGTAAAGGAACAGGCAAGCAGTCCCAATACTAACATTCCCCTACCTAATTCAAAGCAGGTCATCATGAGCGACATCACTCTGATGAGGATTTCCGAGACGGAAAAAGAAAGGATGCTTCGGGAAAGCCTGCAAAGACCAGGGCCATATGCCGCCATGCTCTGCAGGGCAATGATCCCGGAGTACTTGTTTCTCTCCTGGCGCGGAAATGTTTCCTACTACGGAGGACCCAATAAGGCCGCTCTCCCCAGGAACCTGATGCAAAGGCTTTCCAATTACCTCCAGGAGAGCTTCATGGAGATGTCAATGGAGGATTTCAGCTCTATCCCCGGACATATAGACCGGATTTTACTGTAGCTGCACTGGCAGGGACTAAACAGTAGAACGGCTTGGGCAGAACAATCATGCTACACCGGACATTGTTAGATTTTTTTAAGTAGTTGCACTGCCAGGGAGTGAACAGTTAAGCGCCTAGGGCAAAGTAATCATGAAAAACCCATTCTTAATATTCCTGTTCTGTGAAAAATAAATGTTTACATGTTTAAAACACTTACTGGCTGATCCTTCCCCTGATTCTGTGTCCGGGTTAACGGCTGGGGACGGTTGGTAGGGGATCTCTGTAAGGGTGATGAAGAGATCCTGGCTGTCGGGGAAATCAGCGTTGTAAGCGCTGTCGACTGCCTCGTCCTCCTCATCTCCTTCCTCATCTTCCCCGTCCGCTAACATGTCCGAGGAACCGGCCGTCGACAATATCCCATCCTCAGAGTCCACGGTCAGTGGTGGGGTAGTGGTGGCGGCCGCACCTAGGATGGAATGCAGTGCCTCGTAGAAACGGGATGTCTGGGGCTGGGATCCGGAGCGTCCGTTTGCCTCTTTGGTCTTCTGGTAGCCTTGTCTCAGCTCCTTGATTTTCACGCGGCACTGCGTTGCATCCCGGCTGTATCCTCTCTCTGCCATGGCTTTAGAGATCTTCTCATAGATCTTTGCATTCCGTCTTTTGGAGCGCAGCTCGGAAAGCACGGACTCATCGCCCCACACAGCGATCAGATCCAAGACTTCCCGATCAGTCCATGCTGGGGCCCTCTTTCTAGTCTGAGATTGCACGGCCATCTCTGCTGGAGAGCTCTGCATCATTGCCAGTGCTGCTGAGCTCGCCACGATGTCCAAACAGGAAATGAGATTCAAACTGCCCAGACAGGAAAAGGAATTCAAATTTTCCCGGGGCTTTTCCTGTGTGGCTGGTCAGAGCATCCGAGCTCGGACTGCTGTCCAGAGCGTCAACAGAGTGGTGCACTGTGGGATAGCTCCCGGAGCTATTAGCGTCGATTTCCATCCACACCTAGCCTAATTCGACATGGCCATGTCGAATTTAGCGCTACTCCCCTCGTTGGGGAGGAGAACAGAAGTCGAATTTAAGAGACCTCTATGTCGAACTAAATAGCTTCGTGGTGTGGACGGGTGCAGAGTTAATTCGATGTAACGGCGCTAAATTCGACATAAACTCCTAGTGTAGACCAGGCCTTAGTAGTACCTCATTCCACAAGTAGTCCCATTACTTTGGGACAACTTGTCGAGTGAGGCACTATTCAGTGTGAGTAATGGGTCACTAAACAAACAGTTATATAAAAAAGAAACAATCAATCTATTTTGGAATATCTGGCTGATCTATGAGATGCTTTAGAGAAGTTTCATCCCCCTGTTTATTTTTTAAATTTACACTGAAAGCCCTGTCTCACCAGGACATCAGCACAAGGGTGTGCGTCACTGGGTATTTCCATTGCATGGCTAAAAAGACTCTAAAATCAAGTATGTAAGCAGAGTATTATTAGATAATGTTTGGAGAGTGTGGTGACATAGAAGACCCTATAATAGTGGCAGTACAATTCTGTATTTGAAAGTTTCTCAACAGCCTCCTCTTACCACAACTGCCTTTAGGTTTTTGCTTAAGCTCCAATACAGCAGAGTTTAAAGTTCAGTTCTAATCGGAAAAGCAGTTAAGCATGCAACAGGTGCCTGATCCAAATTCCTTTGAGGTCAAATGGACAGACTCTGATTGACTTCAGTGAGCTCTGAATGAAGCCCCTGTCTGTGTGTACATAGGCAAATCTGCTTGTTTTAGTGACTAAATTAAGAGCAAAACAAATTGGGCTGAATATATGTAATAAAACTCAACTAGGCACCTTCTTTTGCAGGCAACCTCTGGCTCCTCATATTGAGGCACAATCCTGGTAGATTTCCTTCCAATGCTGTTAATTCTACTTGCTGATTCAGTCACTCCTGTCACCCGCTCTTTACTCAATACTGTGCTCGCCCATCTCCATTTTCCCTCTCTCTGATCAATATCTGCTCACACAGGCTTCCCTTGCTCTCTGCATTGTCCATTACTTCTCTTGCAATCTCTTCTCTATCAAGCTCTGATTTGTCACTTTTAGCCTCCACTTCTCTCCCCCAAAACTCACTCCTCTTAGTCGATGCTATTATAACCTTTTACTTTCTGCTCCTCTCTACGCTTGACTTTTTTGGTCCCTTCTTCCAGCATTCTGCCCACTCGCCTACCCACCAGCCTTCAACCCCGCCCCCTCCTGTGATGACTCTTATCCTTCCTCTTCCTTATTTGCAATTTTTCTTTTTCTTCTGGCTCCTTCCCATCTGCTTGCAAGCTTGTTCTTATATCTCTTAGATGACAAAAGTATCCCTCAGCTCCACCTGTTTCTCCCCAACCTTTTCCCCTCCACTCCTTCATCTCTAAAGCCCTGGAGCATGCGTCCACCCACTCTTTCTTCAGATGCATCTGAAGAAGTGTTTTTTTACCCATGAAAGCTGATGCCCAATAAATCTGTCAGTCTTTAAGGTGCCACCAGACTCCTCGTTGTTTTTGTGGATACAGACTAACATGGCTACCCCTCTGAGACTACTCTTTCTGCCTTCTTCTCATACATTCATCATGCTCAGTACATAGAAAATAACCATTCTTTTAAAACTATCACCCTGATGCTCTCCTTCATCTACTAGAATGTCAATCAATTGCCACATCCCACACAGTCACCGTCACAAGCTGTGCTAACGATTCACCACTACCCTTTATAAAATTCCATCCTTCTCTTTTGTTTCTCTTATATAAAAAGGCGCTGGTAAATTAAAACAAAAAGCAAAGTAAATGAGAGATAATTAGTGCTGAACAGCTTTTTGGCCAGGTTCTGTATTTCTTACTGAAGCAAAACTCCCCCTGACTTTTATAACGTTTACGCACAGAGAGCCTCTTTCACTCTGCTCAAGATTAGGGGCACTTGCATAGCTCTTGAGAGATGTGTGGCTAATGTGTCAGTCTTTAAACAATGTCCCAAGAGGGTGTTTTCTGTGCCTTAGGGGGAAGCCCAGCTAGCACCAGGCCAGCACAACAGTGTCTACTGTCCTTCTTTTAAAGAGGAAAAATTAGTTAACTACATAGGAACATATGACTGGAATGACATCCTGTGTAAGCAATGCAGTTCCCTGCTATCACAGGCGCCCCCATCATATAATCCCATTCCTAAATTTATCCATCTCTACATTTTCAAAATGTTGCATGGAGTTTTAGCCCAGCAAATTCTGAATGAACTGAGAGTAAAATGCTGTGCAAGTCTGAAAATGTAGGATATACTGTTATGCTGAATCAACAGCACTTATACCAACTAAAATACTCAGTTGTCAAAAAAGGTAATTTGGACATATTTTTTCTTTTGTTTTCTATCCTGAAATATCACTTGCTATTGACTGAAATTTATGAGGCAAAAGGTTAATTGGCTATTTTACATTTTAAACACTCACTTGAGTTCAGAGCTCTCCAAAAATGATGGATCAGAGCAATCATTTACCCCTTCTAAATACATGGGTACAATACATGGGGCCGTGATCTTTTAGGATGAAGCCGAAAATAATGTTTTTCAAAGCTGTACTTCAGTCAGAGATGTAATTGCTAACACACCAGATGTGTAAGCATCTCCTTTCATAGTTGCTGCCCTGAATTCTGTCCTGTCCTGTTCCACGCATTTGGAATATAACTTTTTTCAAGCCAAATCAAAGCTCTTTCAAACAAGACCACCACTTGATGCATCTAGAGAAAACAATCCAAAAGACCCCACATTTGGCATCACTCCATTAAGCAAGACGGTGGTGTCTCACTCCCACTAGTTGAGACAGACCATGTCCCTAATTATTGATTAATTTTCCATTTTCCAGTGTCAGCTCATCCATCAACTGTCCTTGTAATTATTAAGATTCCCAGAACTCCTCCTTCTTTCCACTACACACACACACAGAAATCATCCCCTTTCCACCACACAAATCATCTTAGTTAGTATTTATTTAATATCAGAGGTTAAATTAGGTTGAGTAAGTATGGCAGCTCTAAAAATAGCAAAAAAAAGGTGCTACAAAGAGATTTTTATGTAAGGAAAATATAGTGGGATTCCAATGACGTTTTATTTAAAGCCATCTAAAAAGAGAGGCTGCTGGTGCACTAATCTTTCATTACATCCTAATCTAATGACAGAGTTTATTCATATACTTCAGACCAAGAATTTCCTTAAAGGATAGGTTTAATCACTGACTAGCTAAAATACAGACTCTAAATTACTACTGCACCAACCGTATTGTCAGTTAAAGTTACCGTGGTTAATAATCTCAGTGGCCAGTAGAATAGTAAGACAACGTAACACATTAAAACTGGATTAAAAGATGCATCATTTACCTTGCTTTTTTCTTCAGTCTTGGCTGCCTGTCTACAGGCTGGATGCCAAATGGAAGTACCTGAAAATAAAAGCCAGCACTCTGGTGAATTCTGTCCTGTAAAATGCAGCTTTCAGCGTGAAGGGCAGAACACTGATCTCCAGTAATCATAGAAACCGGGGTGAAATACTGGCCCCACTGAAGTCAGTGCAAGTTTTGCCGTTAACTTCAACAGGGCTAGGATTTCACCCATGGTTTCTAAGTCAAAATATGACAACTTTGGGATACTCAGAAATCATTAAACAGTCTTAGCTGTTTTTTTAATTCTTTGAAAACTCTTTAAGCTATAACAACCCCCTACCCATCAAAACAAACAAAAAACTCTTTATGTCCCTCATTATCCTTGGAATAATGTACATACTTTGGTCTAGATTCTTAGCTGGTGTAAAATGCCATGGTTCTATAGATTTATGCTGATTTACATTAGTTGATAATCTGGCCTGCTATCTTAATTCCTCATGAAATTAACATTCATCTTGCATTCCCTACTTATAAGTGGGACATAAGTTAAATACTACCACACTAAATTAATTCAGAGAGATTGTATAAGGCAGTGATACTCAGACCTCAGTGGTTCAGAGGCCAAATTATCAATCAACATTACCCAAAAGAGCCACAGTAGTGTGAATTCATTGTTTCATTTACTATAGTACTATTAATATTTAAACAGTATGATGGGACATATTTAGTTTATATATATATATATATATATATATATATATATATATATATATATATATACACATATATTCACAGCAAACAAGTTAATTTAGTGCAAGTTGATAACTTGGATTGATTAATAAAATAATAAAACATCCTGATTGGTTAATAATTAAATCACACAGTGTTTTAATATCATGTGTTGCAAAGAGCTGCAGGAGACACATTAAACAGCCACTTGCGGCTCCCAAGCTGCAGTTTGAGTATCACAGGTATAAGGCAAAGAGAATAGGAAACAAATATAGAATGAAGCAAGCCTAGAAATATAATACATTAAAACCAGAGGGCTATGGTACAGTAGACATTAGAAAAAAACAACACAAAGTAGCCTTACTTTGGAACACATTAGCAATCAAGCTTCAAAGAAGAGCATAGTTCTACCTTGAGAATTTAAATTTAAAAACAATGTCCATGAAGTTAACACAAGATGCTAGACTGTTATGGTCTTTTTCTTTTAGCTAAATAAGTGTGTGGGGCTTTCCTCTGAGCAATAACTAAACTAGCAATATAACATATAACATTATCAAACAGAAAAATGGAAAAGCTTCATCTGCAGGGAACAGGAGAATGGACCATTTGAACCAGAGCAATTTGCTTGATATATACAAAAACAACAAATCACCTATACATCATCAAAAGGGTGCAAATGTTTCAATTAAATGTCAGCATGAGTGAGCTTCCTTAAGAAAACAGACTACAGCCCAAATTCAGTATCTCAAATAAGGATAATATGAAGTGCTGCTGTGTTACTTATGAAGAATCCTCTGTTTTATAAACAGTAGCACAGTAATAGTAATATATATGTTCAGAGTCCAAGTCAATGATGTTTCCAAGATAGGACAATCTTGTGTCCCTACGCACCACAGTTGGTCTGGAATATTTCACCTGAATTTGGCTACATTAAATTAACAATTTGGGAACAAGATATCAGGGTTGATTTATATTTATGTTCCAAATACCAATAGGCAGCAATGCTGTTACAATCATGTGACTTTCACAGAGTTTCTGGGCATGAAGATCATTGAAATATTGTTGAGAAAGTATTTTTGTGGTATTCCAGGTTAAGGAAATGGAGCTGGTAAAACTGTTCAGTGCTGTTTCATGAAGGGCATTTTCAGAGGGAGGGCTGGGTGTCTATGGGGGTGAAAATTACAATTTAAATAAGATAAACATATATGCAACAAAGAGAAAGGGAGGGAGAAAGAGAAAATTAGCACAGAAACTTAAGAGTCAAAAACAAAGAAAAATCTGAAAAGTCAAACATAACGTCAGTATGTTCAGAATTTAGAGGTAAGCAGTATACTAATAACTATACTGAATATATCAGTAACTGCAGAAAATAAGCTGGGTCCAAAAGCAAAACTCTGAATTTTGGGAGTGTTTGAATCAGAACTTAGAACAAAAATTAGCAAACGTCCATCTTGTAATATCTTTATAATGGATTAAACTGAAACCTTGAATCCAGACACAACTGAACTTCTGAGTGTTTGAAATCTAAATTCAAAATTTGTGGCTTGGGATCATCTCCAAGACTGGTTTTAGCATTGATTTGTTATTGGATTTCACAGATTCCTCTTACTGCTGAGCAAACTGGCTTCCCATTAACCAAGGAATCACAACATTCCCTGGCTTCTGTAGTGAGTAAAGTCATGGATCACATTTGGCACTCAGTGAACTACTATAATTTGCTCTAAATCAATGTGACAATAGAATAGTGATTTTAAATAACATAACAGCAAATCTTATGTAGGTAGTGTCTAATTTTCTCTGTTTAAAGAATGAACACAAAGAATGATTTAAGTGTACTACTGATACTTGCAGGTTATAGAACAGAGCTGGGTAAAAAACATTAATCTTAGGTTAGTACATCAACTTGCTAGTTCCCTCTGCCCATTTAGTTTCTCTTTCTGTTTTGCCAAGAAAGAGAGGCTGTGCCCAGATGCTTATGCTAAAGGTGGCTGTCTTATAAATGCAGCAGATATTGTTTTAATAAATACATTAAGGATCAATACTAATAATAACTTTTGTTTGTTTACTTTGTAGATACATTTCTTCTCCTTCTGCAAACATCTGACTGCATCTGACACATCGTGCACAAGCTGGGTGATAATGTTTTTCTCCGGCCTGTTGGGAAAAAAAAAAAAAGGTTATTATGGATAATGCTAACTCCAGACAGCACTGCAGCTTATTCAGTGATTACACCTTCAGATGTCATATTAAGTTTTTGAAGAAAATATTTTATTACATGGTATTTTCTTTCAAACTGTAGATTGCCACCTCATGGCGCCGCGGGCCCTGCGCCGCTGCTGGAAGAGGCTGGCACCACGTCCCTGCGGCCCCTGGGTGAGGAAGGGCAGAGGGCTCCGTGCACTGCCTTCACCTCCAGGCACCGCCCCCCGCAGCTCCTATTGGCTGGGAACGGGAAGCTGCGGCCAATGGGAGTTTCAAGGGAGATACCCGCAGGGCAGTGCATGGAGCCCTCTGCCCTCCCTCCCCGAGGGGCCGCAGGGACGTGGTGCCAGACGCTTCTGGGAGCAGTGCGGCGTGGGGCCAGGGCAGACAGGGAGCCTGTCTTAGCCCCGCTGTGCGCTGCTGCCACCCCGGAGCTGCTCCAGGTAAGCGGCTCCGGGCTGGAGCCCGCACTCCGAACCCTTCTTGCACCCCACACCCCAACCCCCTCCCCACTGTTCCCCCATCTGCTCAGTTAATCTCTTCACAAAAAAGCTAACAGACTGTAACAAACCATCAGGAAAGTGATAGATAATAAGACAGAAATTATCATAATTCCACTATATAAATCCATGGTCCATCCACACCTTGAATACTATGTGCAGTTCTGGTCACCCCATCTCAAAAAAGATATCTTAGAATTGGAAAAGGTACAGAGAAGGGCAACAAAATGATTCGGGATATGGAACAGCTTACATATGAGGAGATATTAAAAAGACCGAACTATTCAGTTTAGAAAAGAGATGACCAAAGGGGTATATGATAGAGGTCTATAAAATCATGAGTAGTATGGAAGAAGTGAAGAGAGAAATGTTATCACTCTTCATGTAACACAAGAACCAGGGGTCACCCAATGAAATTAATAGTCAGCAGGGTTAAAACAAACAAAAGACAGTACTTCTTCATACAACACACAATCAACCTGTGGAACTCCATGCCAGGGGATGTTCTGAAGGTCAAAAGTGTACCTGGGTTCAAAAAAGAACTAGATACGTTTGCAGAGGACAGGTCCATCAATGGCTATTAGTCAAGGTGGTCAGGGATGCAATCTCATGCTCTGAGTGTCCCTAAACCTCTGACAAGAATTATTGTTATAAGCTGGGGAAGCATCAGTTGGAAGTAACAGAGGAGGAGAAGGACCTAGGAGTATTGGTTGATCACAGGATGACTATGAGCCGCCAATGCGATATGGCTGTGAAAAAAGCTAATGCGGTCTTGGGATGTATCAGGCGAGGTATTTCCAGTAGAGATAAGGAGGCGTTAGTACTGTTATACAAGGCACTGGTGAGACCTCATCTGGAATACTGTGTGCAGTTCTGGTCTCCCATGTTTAAGAAGGATGAATTCAAACTGGAACAGGTACAGAGAAGGGCTACTAGGATGATCCGAGGAATGGAAAACCTGTCTTATGACAGGAGACTCAAAGAGCTTGGCTTGTTTAGCCTAACCAAAAGAAGGCTGAGGGGAGATATGACTGCTCTCTACAAATATATCAGAGAAATAAATACCAGGGAGGGAGAGAAATTATTTAAGCTCAATACCAATATGGACACAAGAACAAATGGATATAAACTGGCCATCAGGAAGTTTAGACTTGAAATTAGACGAAGGTTTCTAACCATCAGAGGAGTGAAGTTCTGGAACAGCCTTCCAAGGGGAGTAGTGTGGGCAAAAGACATATCTGGCTTCAAGACTAAGCTTGGTAAGCTTATGGAGGGGATGGTATAATGAGATTGGTCTTTGACTATTAGCGGTAAATATGCCCAATGGCCTGTGATGGGATGTTAGATGGGGTGGGATCTGAGTTACTACAGAGAATTCTTTCCTGGGTGTCTGGATGGTGAGTCTTGCCCAAATGCTCAGCGTTTAGCTGATGGCCATATTTGGGGTCGGGAAGGAATTTTCCTCCAGGGCAGATTGGCAGAGGCCCTGGGGGTTTTTCGCCTTCCTCTGCAGCGTGGGGCACGGGTCACTTGCTGGAAGATTCTCTGCAACTTGAAGTCTTTAAACCATGATTTGAGGACTTCAATGGCTCAGACACAGGTTTGATACTGGAGTGGGTGGGTGAGATTCTGTAGCCTGCGTTGTGCAGGAGGTCAGACTAGATGATCATAATGGTCCCTTCTGACCTTAAAGTCTATGATTCTATGACTGACAGAAGCTGGCACTGGACAACAAGGGATGGATCACTCAATTTCCTTCTTCTGTTCATTCCCTCTGAAGCATCTGCACTGGCCACTGTCGGACGACAGGATACCGGGCTAGGCGTCTCATTGGTCTGACCCAGTATGGCCATTCTTATGGTCTTATTTGTATAAAATCTTGGCCTCAGTGAAATCAATGTCAAAACTCCCATTGATTTAAGTGGGGCCAGATTTCACCCCCTTTGACCAAATGAACTACTAGCATAAAAAAAGGTGTTGCCATGGACCACATGTAATATTATGCATCAAGTACTGCAGACCTGACTCAGGCAAAACACTACTGGAGTCAAGTATGAGTTCAGAAGGAGTTTTGTCTGAATTAGGAGTGAGTGCATGATTTGGCTCTATGTAAAGTGTTTCATATCCTGTTTCCTTGGAAAAGTGTGGTTAAAAACTAATACAATTAGTGTCAAGTATTGTTGCTGTTAAAGTGTTTCTACAGTACTGTACTACAACTCTAAGTTCGTATAGAATTTGGTCTGCAAGTCTTTGTTTTGTGCAGTGATGAACAAACTGTCAGCACCCAGACAATAGTAATTAATCAATGCTAATAATGGCATGCTGTTAGAAATGTAACTGTGACTATGTGGAGGATCTGCCTGATTACTTATGACTGACAAAGTCAAAGGGTTCAGCAAAGGTTTACACCACAAAGCATAATCTTGGTCCAGTAGTTGCTCTCTCACTACTCAATACTGGGGTCTGACTCAAGTTTAAAGAGTCTCTGTTTTTCACTTCGCTAATGTAGGACTTGTTTAACCCATGAAAACCTATTGCCATACAGATGTGTAACACTGGTGCTAAGAAAGAAAACAATCCATTTACTGGATGCTTTGGATCCTTTCAGCGGATATGGGAGAATTACTTCAACACTGATAAGGGAGGTGCTACTGAAATGTTTGGGAGACTTGTGTCTATAGAAGAGAGTTACTATAACTCTGAGGTGCAATAACAGCCCTTAAAAATATGTTTCCTGACGCAAAATGACAATTAAAGCCATAGAATGAATCAGGTGTAAAAGACAATGGCACTGTCAGATGGTAGGCCTTTTTGTTGAACAATGTCATCTGGAGAAAACACTAATATAAGCAGAGTACTGACATTACATGTATCACTTAGCTATTGAACGAAGGTCAATTCTGTCTTTTATTTCATCTGTATTGTATCACAATATCTGATAATAGATGTTGAGCTTTTTTCAGTTCAGATATTTTTATTTCTTTTAATGTTATACTTTTTATAACAAAAAAATAGAACTTTGTATATACACAAATATACAATAATAAATTGGCCGATGGAGGTCACTAAAGCTGCACTAATGAGACCTTCTATTTCTTTTTTAGTGCTCCATCTTGCAAAATGCTGAGTGACTCCTGTAACCCTAGGGACTGAGGGCACTCAGCACTTAGTATCAGGCCTTTAGGTCTAATATTGCTTGTTTGTGTCCATGGATAGAAGCATAGATGGACACAGAAATTAAATCAGAAAAACCTAAAGTTGGGATTTAAAGGCCAAAAAAAAAAAAAAAAAAAAAAAGGACCATTTCCCTTGGGAGGTTGG